>NW_015666543.1:20229-21225 GCF_001515625.1 Sinocyclocheilus rhinocerous
GCTATAGTAACCCACCATTGGGGTATCTGTTGGGTCAGTTTTAACCCAACTATTTTAAGTGAGTAGAGGGCTTATCCATTATTTGCCAATTTTCAGGTATGTGGGATGGGATAAGACGTTAATCTCAAATTAAAGGTAGAGGTGATATGTTCTGCAATAATGTACTGTACACTGTTTATTATTATTATTATTATTTATTTATTTATTTATTTTAAATTCTACTTTGTCAGGCTCGCCTGATTTTCCATAGTCTAAGTTTAGAAGTGCTTTATGGACTTGAGTGGCTGAAAAAGTGAAAAAGAGGAGATGTCAGTACTGTCAGTATGCATTGTTAACTTTTTTTAATTTGGCTATAATTAAATTTTAAACTGCATTATCAGTGAGGCAGAGAACAATGGTAGCCTGGATGGTATGCCTGATCTCAGACCCATCAATTGTCCCTGGCCTTTACATTTTTTAATGGAATTCTGTGTCCAGTGCCATGCCAGATGCCAATCTTTGCCCTGCATTACACTATGCTTCACTGCAGGCCAACCTACCCGAGCCGATGGGACACCAGCTGTGATCCACACTACAGATCTATGTCAGAAAGAAACTAGTTTAAAAAGCTAAAAATATGGTTATAGCCTAAAAAAAATACACTACTTGAAATTATATTTAAAATAAATTATAATTGCCTATAGCCCAAGACACTGTTATAGGATAAAATGTAATTTAATTAACCAAAAATGTATTCAAATTGAAGTTTTTTTTCTAATAATATTTTCATATTATCTCCTAAAATAAATTGCTCTTGCTCTTTTTTCTTTCTTTTTTCAGTTTAAACTGTTTGATCAGCCCCTTTAGCTTTTACTCCACCTTGTCCCAACAGGAACAGATGGATAGTTGGGCTTTTCCACAAATACAATCACTGTGTCTGTATCCATGTGGATGCACATGAGTGGTCACAATAGAGAGAGTATAGGCTACTATATGGCAAAAAATTTGATTTATTGC
>NW_015666544.1:0-510 GCF_001515625.1 Sinocyclocheilus rhinocerous
AATCTTCCTCATTTTCTCACCCGCAGTTCTTTGAGGTATATATATATGTATATATGGTTGCAGATTCTAATATTAAGTCTGTAAGCGATTTGCAAAATATTTCAACTGTATCCTCCTTCACCTTATCTTTATTTTCTTCACAGTATTTCCCAAATGCTATCCAGTCTGCCTTCTCATACATCCATTTATTTTGAAGATAATGTCCCGTATTATGATTTCTAACATTTAATTTACAAATTATTGGAAAGTGATCACTTCCAATTGTGTTGTCGCTGATTACTTTCCATCCACAAATCTCAGCCATTTCATTTGATATTAATGTAAGATCTAAACATGATACCGTATTATCTATTACATTATATCTAGTACCTTCTCCAGAGTTTAAGCAAACTAAAGATCTCTCCTCCATAAATTGTCCTATTATTTCCCCATTAGAATCAATTTTTTTACTACCCCATAACCAGTTGAGCATTAAAATCCCCACACCATAACTCTTTCTTACCTCTTTCA
>NW_015666545.1:0-1190 GCF_001515625.1 Sinocyclocheilus rhinocerous
AATTAACGGGTTCAGTTTTGTTTTATATAATTAAGGATTTTTTTTATTTTTTTTTTATAATTATGTATTACTACCATGTATTGTTTCAGCCGCATTTCCTGTTTACCGCGTCGTCGACGTAATTATCGTGGCGTCGACGTCATTACTTTGCCACTAACCAATGAGAAGCGTTGTGGGCGGGGCGACACGTGCAGCCCCGCCCCAGGTGCAGCCCCGCCTCGATCTGCAGGCTGCAGCCGGGTGTACTTGGTTTCAGGACTGCATTTCTAGGACCTTTTTTTTTTGTGACAGCGCCACCTAGCCAATTCTACTGCTATTTCAGACCGGATTCAGCCACTGGTACTGCGGGAGGATCATTAGCCAGGTGATCATTGCACAGCAGCTCGCTAGAAGTCAGTAGTGCACAAGCGCACAATTGAGAACCACCACAAATCAACAGAAGAAAAAGACTGGTTCTTCTCATTTTAAACTTCCGGGCAATCAATAAATGAAGTTGAAAGGTGGTCAGTAGATTGGGGGGATTTAAGTTTTCGGTATCAAAGACTCAATATATGGTTTTTACAAAGAAAAAAGAAAATGGAACAAATGACTGAAATTATGATCAATTGTTAGAAAGAGTGACAGAGTTCAAATATCTTGGATACATTTTTTAATGAGAAATTAACTTGGAGGAGACATTAAGAAAATTGAAAACAAATGCAAAGGAGTAATAAATTGCATGACTTCAATAGCCAAGTATGAATGGGGAGCAAGGAAAAGTGCACTGTTACATGTATATCAAGCCTTAATACGGTCTAGTATAGACTATGGGTGTGCAGTGTATGGTGCTGCGGCAAAATCAGAATTAAAGAAACTGGACAACAATGACTGAAATTATGATCAATTGTTAGAAAGAGTGACAGAGTTCAAATATCTTGGATACATTTTTTAATGAGAAATTAACTTGGAGGAGACATTAAGAAAATTGAAAACAAATGCAAAGGAGTAATAAATTGCATGACTTCGATAGCTAAGTATGAATGGGGAACAAGAAAAACTGCACTGTTACATGTATACCAAACCATACGTTCTAGTATAGATTTTGGGTGTGCAGTACAGGGGCGTGTCTAAATGGGTGGCACGTTGTGGCACCGGCCCCAGCACAGTAGTGATGGAAATTTTGATTCTTTCAAGAGATTCGTTCAATTTCA
>NW_015666546.1:0-1135 GCF_001515625.1 Sinocyclocheilus rhinocerous
TCTGTCAATTTTATGATAAAATACAAACAACAAACGTCTTTTTACACTCTTTAATTTGTTGTGAGCTTCGCCTCAGTTCAAGCTGCATAGCTGAATTAATGATATTTTCCTCTTTAATATTTGCAGCACGAAATAAACATGAATATTTGAATGCATGTTAAAATCAGAACAATTTAATACAAACGAATGTCTCATGAATCGATCAATCAGAGTTTTTAAAAAAGTCAAAAGAATAACGGATGCCACAGACTTTTTTTTTTTAGGAGGAAGAATGACGGATGCCACAGACTTTTTTGTTTTTTTTGGAGGAGTGGGCATATATGTGGTATTTTCACATTAACTTCACGCAATATAACATTATTTTATTATCTTCATTTTGACTTTATTCTTAGAATATTATGACGTTAATCTTATTTATTTAGTTATTTTTCAACGTGGCACAAAAATGCTGCCGTATAGGCTACTGAATGCAAACACAATTTTGGCACAGCGGCCCAAAAAACAAACAAAATAAATAAATAAAAACAACAAAAAAAGTAAAAAATAGTGAGGGGATATTTGAATTATTTGAATTACAATTTAATTAATTTGACCAACCTGACTCGCCATCTCCTCATTGAACGTGCCTTTAGAGAGAAATTCATCTTTAGGGATTACATAATGAAAGAGGTTTTGTTTTCGATTTGAATTATTTCGTTTTAAAATAGTAATTTAAAGCATTCTATATATATATTTATCATGTCGGTGAAGCGCTCCTGCGCAAGACCAAGAGGACCAAGCGCATCCTGTTTGTTTTCCTTGCTTTACAAAAGCACAAGATTTTGTTGATATTGTGAGTGCACACAAATACAAGTAGACCCTTTGCAGTTCCGAATGATGCATACTCTTACCTTTATGAGCAAAAATGACGGCGTATTTTTTAGTTTCCACTGTTATTAAAAAAAATGCAAGTGATCGAGCTGGTGCCTCCATGTCCTCCAAAGCGTGCTTTAGCATCCACTCTCCGCGTAAACGATTGGATATGCGCCTAACAGCGCTCATTTATCTAGCTTAAATTTTTTAATTAATACTGTGAAATGCATGAAGTGTTTTATGTCTGTTTATTTTAGACAAGTCGTGTTGGTTTGAGAAGGCT
>NW_015666546.1:1145-3207 GCF_001515625.1 Sinocyclocheilus rhinocerous
CTAGAAAAGGAAAAAGCGTTTTTTTAAATAATAATTAAACACTGCGTCGTTAGAGTTGGTATGTGGCTTTATCAGACACTTGCACTTAACATTTTATGAAAATCAAGCTCAAATGGAGTTAACAAGGTTTTTGACCAGCGAATGACGGAGATCTGTGTTTTGTCTGTCATTACAACGGCCGCATCTGAGGCAGCCTATTGGTTACAACTAGACGGCAAAAGCTATTCCGCTCTTCAAACACAAAGAGTGTAATGAAAAAAAATGTCAAAAATTTTTTATATTATTATATATGAATATATTTCTATTTAATACATAATTAATGTATATTGTATGTTAGCCGGGAAAAAGACAGACGAACTAAAAACTGCAAAAAAAAAGAAAAAAAAAGTCAGATGCAGACGTCACGTCCATTGAGAGGAATGAATGAAGGGCAAGTAAATTGTGCATTGGCTGACACACTGCACTGAGCCGTGTGAGCAGCGTGTTATGATACGCGTTAGCGAAATTTTTTTTTTTAAACTTCACTGCTACACGTGAATCACGCGTGACGTCTGGCTCGACACTTCACTGCCACACGTGATTTATTTCTTTATTGCAAAACGCTAAAACTGGCACCGTTTTGGAGAGAAATGGGCTCTCATTTTAACCCATATCATGGTGTGTGATGCTGAACTATGAGTTTCTGTGCTGTTTTGATGTATTTTAAAGAGTTGGCAGTCAAAATTAAAACTGCTGGATGAAAGATATTCTTCATTCTTTATGACAAACAAGATAATGTGAATTACAGAATGTACAACGTTTTTAAAAGGTATCGATTGCGGTGTACAGCGTTTATTATGAGGGGGTAGCATCCACAGCTCAGTACTCACTACTCAATACTCATGAGTACTTTTAAATAGGCTACTATTTTACTCTTACTCAAGTAGTTTTTTTGGACAAGTACTTTTACTCTACTCGCACTACATTTTTTGGAAGGTAATGGTACTTTTACTTGAGTATATTTTTTCAGTACTCTTTCCACCACTGCACTTTAGTTCTCCACTCAGTTTGCTTAACAATCAGCAAAAAGTGCATAAAGTACACCCCATACTAGACAGCCTCATTTCAAGCAATGCTCCGGAACAGTGGCTGCGTCCGAAACCGCCTACTCAATGAGTAGGTACTTAATTTCAATAACCATGCTCTACCCATAGCCCTTATCAATGTCTGCATTAAATACCTCTGCTTTTGATTAAGGCTATGCTGATACAGTAAGCGTTAATCATTCCAACGGGATCTTAAGTTGAATCATATAAACATAAAATAATATAAAATGTCTACATTCACTACGGAACTCGGATGAAAGTTAAACTGAAACTCGGTATGGTAAACAACTCAAATAAGATGTTTCTTAATAATTGATCTCTGTAGATTTATTATATACAGTGGTTTGCATTAAACTGTAAGCCCTCACTCCACAAATAGAAGAAAATCAAATATGGAAACGTTATCTTGCGGCAGCTCGTTGATACCCAGCCACTTGTTTGCACGGATTAAGTTTCATTCATTCATTTGATCGCTTGCATCGTTGTTTGTTCGGCATCTCTAATAGTAAGAATCTTCAACTTGGTTCATTCAAGTCACGGTATTTATTTGCATAGCATCCACAATACACATCGTTTCAAAGCAGCTTCTAGTAAGTTACCTCTATGGCTTAATTCTTTACACTGAACAGTTTTACTGGGCAATATGACATTGACAATATATAACAATGATAAATGATCCACTGTTTGAGATCTAGCTATGTATTCTCCCCTTTAAAAAAATAGCCATGGTTTTGCTACTCTAACCAAAGTGTTTTAGCAGTTAGCCTATATCAGTACTACTGTAGTGAAGGAGACTGAATAATGAATATTTGCAGCCTCTCAGACAAATCACAGAGTGATTTTTTAAATTTAAATAGATTTACATATTAGTCCGTTTTATTCTAAGAGTATGTAAGATGGTTTTCAAAAAATATTAATAGTAAGCGGTCGGCTTTTTCTGTGGCGATTTGCGTGTGTTTACACTGTGTGCTCCTGAG
>NW_015666546.1:5847-11351 GCF_001515625.1 Sinocyclocheilus rhinocerous
TGTACGGATTAAGTTTCATTCATTCATTTATTTGATCGCTAGCATTGTTGTTCGGCATCTCTAATAGTTATAATCTTCAACTTGGTTCATTCAAGTCACGGTATTTATTTGCATAGCATCCACAATACACATCGTTTCAAAGCAGCTTCTAGTAAGTTACCTCTATGGCTTAATTCTTTACACTGAACAGTTTTACTGGGCAATATGACATTGACAATATATAACAATGATAAATGATCCACTGTTTGAGATCTAGTTATGTATTCTCCCCTTTAAAAAATAGTCATGGTTTTGCTACTCTAATCAAAGTGTTTTAGCAGTTATCAGTACCACTGTGGTGAAGGAGACTGAATAATGAATATTTGCAGCCTCTCAGACAAATCACAGAGTGATTTTTTTTATTTAAATAGATTTACATATTAGTCCGTTTTATTCTAAGAGTATGTAAGATGGTTTTCAAAAAATATTAATAGTAAGCGGTCGGCTTTTTCTGTGGCGATTTGCGTGTGTTTACACTGTGTGCTCCTGAGCGTGACCTAAAACATGGCGGAATCCAACGGCGGCGTGACGTAGATTCCCATTCTCTATTGCTAACATAGCGGACTCATCGAAAAATACATTGGCATCATCTGTATTAAGGAGAAAATAATCACTTCATCCAATGTTTAAGTGAATAAAATAGCCTTGACAGCCTTACCCAGCAAACACAGAACGTTCCCCTAACGTTCGTTTTTGGTTCTCGTTTGGTTATTTTTTTGGGAACCAAATACTAACGTTAGGGGAACGTTCTTTTTAGGTTATATTTTTTGTAACCATAAAATAACGTTACCAAAACGTTCCATAATGGTTATTTTTACTTAATTTTTTTGCAACCATAAAATAACGTTCCCAGAACGTTGCAGGGTGGTTATTTTTAAAATAACCTAAAAACAACTTATAGAGAACGTTCCCTAATGGTTATTTTTAGGTTATTTTTTTGCAACCATCAAATAACGTTCCCAGAATTCCCAGAAAGTTGCAGGGTGGTTGTTTTTAAAATAACCTAAAAAATAACTTACACAGAACGTTCCCTAATGGTTATTTTTAGGTTATTTTTTTGCAACCATAAAATAACGTTCCCTGAACGTCGCAGGGTGGTTATTTTTAAATAACCTAAACATAACTTATACAGAACGTTCCCTTATGGTTATTCTCAGGTTATTTTTTATTCCAAAAACTAACATTCTGGGAACGTTAAGAAAACTTTCCTGGCTAACCAAAAACAAACCATAAAAAATAACGTTCTGGGAACCAAAAACTAACGTTCCCGGAACATTCTGGGAATCAAAAATTGTTAGCTGGGTACTTACTGGAGTTCCACAACTATTGGCTTTGTTCTCTCTCACCGGACTTGTGTGTGTGTAGCTTAGACTGTAAAAAAAAAACATGGATGTAGTGTCTGTGATGTCACTCGTAGTTTTCTGAAGAGCATTTTTGAAGCCTAAAGTGGGCGGAGCCGACTGCCGCCATCTTGGCAGTGCGTCACCGCACACCACTCCCGGATAATCGAAAATGGGCAAAAAGGTGGGACGTGGGTGAAGCTGAGGTGGTTGCTGAAACCATACCCGTCTGCTGCCCGCCCGTCACACAGTGCTGCTGCGCAAAGACAAAACATCATAACTTCGTTTTTGGTCGAAAATTAGTTATTGATAATTTTGGGATATATGACCTCCTTTATCATGTGTATAAGTATCTTGGAGAAAAGCCCCGGAGAAACCAAGGCAGAACACAGTATCATCAGTTAGCGCTCTTTGACTTTGTTTTAGAACGCTCAAATTAAGTTAAGGTGCTCTGCATTTGTTTAGCCGTTCGTCAATATTACTGTGCCGCCCTGGAGTTAAGGCCCGTTCACACTAAGGACGATAACTATAAAGATAACGATAAAGAGTTCTAAAAATCATTCTCAATATTAAAGAATAGCAGAGTCCACACCACAGCTATAACGATAAAGGCACAGAGAAACGATATCGTTGGAATCACTTTCAGAACGATCTTTTCCAGCTGATGAATGATAAAAACATTGACAGCCAATCAGAATCCATCCTGCTATTACAAGCTCGAGAATTTAAAGCGGCAGACGCACATGCGCTTAAAATAAACAGACGATATCGTTCGCTGGTGTGGACGCTAATATCGTTATCTAGTTATCGTTCTTGGTTTGAACGGGCCTTAATACGGTATTCTGCCTTTGTTTTAATGTCCATTAAAGTCTGCCGCGTTTAAATTACGGTATAACTTGTGTACTTTCATACATCTGTCGGCACTACTTTAGACAAAAAAATTAGATCGCCATCTAACAAACTGCTCCATGTAACAAGCACAATAAAAAAGCAACGACTAGATAACTTTGCAACAATAATTAATCGTAAATAATTTTTAAAGTTTTTATTTTTTAATTTTTTTTTATAATGCAGATGCCAGCTGGCAGTCTGGGGCTGCCCACTTCTGCACGTGTGAGGAGTCAAATGCCATGACAACCTATCACATAAAATCAGTAGGCCTAACTGTTCGCAATTAAATCCATTTTATTACCTTTTCTTGTAACTCGATAAAAACCATTGCGATGAACGTCATCGGAGATGTTTAATTCACAAGCCAATGATCACCAGATTTTATACTATGTTACTATAATGATTCTGTAAATGGTGATCAGCACCTAAATATTGTATATAATGTGGAAGTTACTGCCTTTTGCCTTGGCATGACATCTCACTTTTTACAGACAGTACCTACAATAACTTCAAAATAGTGGTAAAAATCAAGTTTGAGATAATTTTCATTAAAAGATCTAATTGACAGATTTCCAGTGTCCTACCCATAATTAATTTTTCTGGACAAGTAAAAATCTTTAAAGCCATTTTTCTAAGTTTCACAGTCTAGCGAGTTTCACACTTACCGGGCTGTAAACATGTTTTTTTCTGCTGTAAAGTTGGGCATTTTACCATGGCAGGTCTACTGGGACTGACTCCCTTTTGGAGCCAGTCTCTAGCGGTCAGTCGATGAATTGCAGTTTTAGTCACTTCCGTGATCAAGCGAGAGACCGGGAGGTTGCCGCTTGGTGTGTAGGTGATGTAAAAGAAAAAAACTAGCATATGCTGATTAGGTATGTTTTGAAGCATGGCTGCTGGTTTGAGCTGCTTTAAGCTGGTCCTTAGCTGGTCATGAGCTGGTTTAAGCTAGTCATATGCTGGTCCTAAGCAACTAGCTCCTGCTCAGGACCAGCTTAGGACCAGCTTAAACCAGCTCATGACCAGCTTAAACCAGCTCATGGGGGAGACTCAAAATGTTTCTAAACTTAAAACGCATTTTTGCCCCGTTTGTGTTGTTTTACTACTTACACAATTATTTAAAGTATAAAACATTGTTATTTACAATGCACAGCGTGGTTTTTAATCATATTTTAGGGGGGACAACCCTCAGATAGATACTTTAGCTAACTTACATGGTAGCTCTCATGAATCCTGGATGTTAGCAAGACAAATTAACTATGTTTGCCTTTTGTCTTTTGGATAATTAGCTGTAAATTCGAGGCACTGGTAGCTTAGTCTTTTGTTCATCACCACTCACCTCCACAGCAAGACAAACACAGTGGAAAGGGAATATACCCTGACCCTTCACTTCTGCAGCTCTCGGTCTGTTTGTGATGCGCATGTGCCGATCAATGTGTGCTACACTGCTGTGCTGCGCAAGAGACGCGGATGGGAGAAAGGCATCGGAACTCGACAGAGTCTCAACACTTCCCGACACGACCTGATATTTACATTTTATTTGTTTGACAGGGAAAGCTGTGCACAAACAGAAACACACACATATATACATATATTCATTTATTTAAAAAAAAAACTCCCCAGAAAAAAGGGCACTTTCTCTCCAGGAAGAAAAAGGGCAGGTGCTCAAGCCCCCTTTGATGTCTATAGCTGTGTCCCAAAGTGAAGTGCACAGACTCCGAAGACCGCATTTCAAGGCCGATTGCGTCACCGCAGCGCGACGAAAGCTGACGTATTTCGAAAGCGACTTCAAATGCACCCTCCATTTCCCAGGAAAATTCCCAGAAACCCATCAGAGTGTACATCTGATGGACACTTCGCACCCTACCATATTCCAGAATTACTTGCGCGCAGATGACGATGGAATTTAAAATTAAATTTATTAATTTTATTCAAAGAACATGGAAGATGACAGTTCTGTGGGGGAATTCACATTGAAATGTAAGTATTGTGAGTATTGTGACTCAAATACCTAGCGAAACAAGTGTTAAAAGCCAGTTAAAAAAAAAAAAAAAGCCCACAAACAATAAGACAACCATTATATAATAGTCTTTCCCTTTGTTGTGTTTTTGTAGTGCTGTCATGTCTACAAATGTTTTAACCAAACCACTATATAAGGCAATAGTCTTTCTTTTTGGTGTGTTTTTGCTGTCATGTCTACAAATGTTTTAACCAAACTTTAGCACTTCAGTATTTTGCGTGCATGTCCTGCTGTGTCATATTTTCTAATGTTAAGATTGCAAACCTGGCTTTATATTTGTTTGTTGACAAAGTGTATCCATTTTCTCGTTTTAGGACTATTCTGGAGAAAATGAGCCTGCTGGGGAAAGACTTAAAAAATACAAGTAAGCAAGTTAATAGAGAGATTTTTACTGAAATTCATTGTGCTGTTGTTGTTATCAGGCATGGTTTATTTGCTCTGCCTTAGGATTGCAAGTGTCCTGGGACAGGTGAGGGAGTGAGTGGAAGCTGGTGGAGCTACTCAGGGAGGACATCAAACTCCAGAGAGAGACAGAGGAGAGAAGAGCACAGGAGAGCAAGGACAGAATGGAGGGACTGTTTTCTCATCTTGAGAGAATGCTTAACAAATCTATTATCTATTAGCCAAGAGAAAACAGTGGGGAAAAAATGGGTACATTACAATTTTTCAATCTTTTTTTTAAATGTCACATTGTCAATGAAACAACCTAATTTCTGTAGTTTATTTTTGTGATGTAAGTTCAAAATGAAATGAATAAGTTGTATACATTATTCATTTTTGTAGCGTAATTTATTTGTAAATGAGCCTGAGTACTTTCTGTATTCTTGTTTTACATATTCACGTGTTAATAAAAGAGAAGTAATTATGTACATTGTTAAATTTTTTAATGCAGCTTATAATTTTTTCACAAAACATTATTCTATACATATAATTTTTTTTACACATTTAAACAAATTGTTCTATACGTTACTGAAAGTACTTTTTACAACAATTTACAACATACAACATACTATTTACAAGATAGCTTAGGTTTAACATCAGAAAAACAACATCAATTTTGAGCTCAGCCCCTGCCTCCGTGTGTTCTGGGGTCTTCAGGAGGTGAATCTCTTGGTGAATGGCCAGCACCTCCTCAGCGACTCGGAGGACAATGCGGTGACAGTGGAACGAGGCATGTCAAACACTCTGGAGACCACTCTGTATGATGTACCACTGGC
>NW_015666546.1:11599-20948 GCF_001515625.1 Sinocyclocheilus rhinocerous
GGAGGTGAATCTCTTGGTGAATGGCCAGCACCTCCTCAGCGATTCGGAGGACAATGCGGTGACAGTGGAACGAGGCATGTCAAACACTCTGGAGACCACTCTGTATGATTTACCAGTGGCCAGACAGAAAAGAAATACCAGGGTCTGGATTGTGGCACCCCATCACTGTTGCCGTTCATTTCTCAGAAGATCCAGCAGCACTGTTAGGGCCTCCCTGCTCAGCCGAAAACCGTTAAAAACCTGTCCAGCGCTGGCACATTCAGCTTTATCCTGCAGTACAGGGGTCTGGTCTGATTTAGGGAAAGAAGGAAAAGAGAAATTGTTTAGAGCTATGACAAAGTAATTAGTAAAAGAAACATTGAGATACTTTAGTAAACTACTGTTAGTAACTACCAATACCATATTGGGGAAAAGCTACTAGTCATATTTATAACTTTAGCTAAAGGGATAGTTCACCCAAAAATGAAAATTCCAAACCTGGAACAACTTGAGGGTTAGTAAATGATTACAGAATTTTCATTTTTGGGTGAACTGTCCTTTAAGTAAAAGTATTATCTTGCATACTCTAATATACTTAAGGTATTGAGAGTAAAAGTAAAGGTATACAGTATTGTTCTGAAAAGATAATTCGTTAGGATGGTTTTGCATTAATATTACTGCTGCACTAATGTGTATGTTGCATTTTACTTCTGAATATGTTCAAGGTTATTCAATTTAAAGTTGCCTACTAAATATACTGTTGGGTAGTTTAACAATGCATCATGTTGTAAAAGATCATATTTGTAGTGTAAAAAAAGAAAACTTAGTACTTCATATTTGTTCGAGAATAATTAACGAATGTACTTCCTTACAGTCCACCTCTGATTATTTTGAAAATGAAAGTATCAACATTTTGTCACAATATGAACACATTTTTGCTAACTATATCAAAGGCTGCATCTGAAATTACATTATTCAAGTAAGCTCCAAGCCAATTCCTACACTGATAAATTGTAATCCGACAAAGGATGCAGCAAACCAGTGTAACTTACCTGGCCATGGTCTTGGCTAAGCCTGAGGTACATCACCGTCTCCTCCATTATGACGTAAAACATAAAAACAAAAATTAGCAATTCTGGCGCCACCTAAGGATTGTCCTCTTGTCAGCTCTCCTCTCGCACCCTTGCTATGCGACAGAGCGCTAATCGGGAACCTCTGGTGTCGCAATTAGGAAATCCTGCAAAGGCAGAGCGACCTTCATGCACTTCGGAGGGTCCTTCGTTCACTTCGGAGTCGAAGTGAACGAAGTCCGAAGTCTTCGAAGTCCGTGGCCTTCGAAGTGTGCTCACTTAACTTTGGGACACAGCTTATGTGTGCACGTGCCTGTTGGAAGGGACTGAGTTCCCGTAGCGAAGAAACCTCCGCGATGTCTCGTTCCCGCTCTCAGGGAACCGAGGTTACGATAGTAACCAGAGACCTTCTCGCGCACACAGAACGAGCAGATACAAAACGTGTAGGGCAAGGGCAGATTTTCCACTAGTTAACTGATCGTGGATGGTTTCATTATTTTGGGCAGATAAAAAAAATATAAGATAAAAGGATAAAAATAACAAAAGCAAACATGTTACTTGAGCGGCCGTTAATATACCTGGCAGGCCCGCCCAAGTAGGCTAAAGTCTATGTGTGGGAAACACTGCTATTTGATAACTTCTATTAATTGGTGAAAAGCACTCAAAAGATGAAATGTTTGTTTTACAGGAACCCAAAGGTCCTACACCAACCATAGTGTTTAACGGCTCACCTGATCCCCTCAAGGCTGAAAGTGTCATCATTAGAATGGACAACGTGAACATCATAAGAGAGGCAGACACTGACATGACACAGGCTGTGGAATGCCTGTCTGCAGTCTATTTTCTTTTCAATGTGCAATACCCAGTTGCCATTAAGCACACAATGACTTTTATTCAAAAATATATGCTTAAACCTTGATGTCGCCATGACACAAGAACACCAATACCTGTACTAAAAATGTACAGTCAACTTGTGTAAATTGTAATGCTATTTAATATATGTTTTAATTGTTCATGTATTGTTTTTATCTGCATTGTGATTTTTTTTCTCATTTCAGAGATACATGTAAAAGTTAAGTACTGTATATGTACATACAGTACATAAACAAGCATTTTAAATTTTTAATAAACATAAGCTTAAGTAAAATAATTAAAACTAAATGGTTGAATGTAATTAAAAGTTTTAAAAGTTTAAAGTCTATCTGTCTAATACAGAGTATACAGAGATGCAATTTTAAATATGACACTAATATTTTTGTATAATAAATTGAATACATTTAAACTTTTAGATTTTTCTGGATTGGTTATACAGTATTTTCTTATTCAATAATAAATAACGTTTAATAATAAAGAACCCTTAAATGGTTCTAAAAAGAACCATCTAACTTGGATTCAAAGAACCATTTGGGGTTCTTTTTAATGAACCCATTAAAATGGTTCTACAGTGAACCATTGTGGGGTTCCAAATATGAAGCGGGTGATAGAACCATTTCTGGTTCTAAATAGAACCATTTCTTTTAAGAATTAAGGAACCTGCTGGATTGCTAAATCATTCATTTGGATGGCACCATCTTCATCATGGAGGGCATTCTGTTCTGCAATGACCTCATGAGGCTCCATGATGTCCCCACCTTAACCTTTAACCTTAAGAACTCTTATTATGGCGGGTGAGGTGGTGAGTTGGCAGGGTGAGTCAAAATAGCTTAGAGCAACAGTAGTTTTAGCAGATACTGAATCCAGTCGATCTCTGAGAATGGACATGCTGTGTAATGGACATTAGAGGTGTTTAAGATGTGCACACTCTTGTCTGAGCACACACTTTTGGACTATGCTCTGAGAACTCTTGACCATTAGAGGATTGCCTGTTTTTCTTTTGGTCCTTTCAACCAGCGGATTTATATATATTTTTTTATCATTTTGGGGCTTTCAAGTTTATTCAGTGGAACATTCAAAAGTTGCCAACAACCCCAAAGCAGAAAAGGTTCATGGATGGTTGAGTTTTACATTTCATTATTACTTTTTGTCGTGGACTGTGGACTGTTGAGTTGATTGCATTGAGTGTGTTCATAGACTTTCACTGCTTGGACTTTTTGAGTTTATAAAAACTAAAAAAACATTTCTTTTCATATGGTAGAAACATCTTTCATGTGGTCAAACTTTACTCATAACATTGCATCAACCAACTTTCTTTAACAGAGAAAGGTTTTCAGCATATTCTCTTCTTCTTCTCTTCAGCTTGCATTCTCTTCATTTGCTTAGTTGCACTAACATAGTGTTACTGTTCACAGAAGCACTAAACTAAGATTCTTGTGCTTAGAAGCTCTAACATAAGTTCATGAGCATAAAATGCCTAACACATTAAAATCTGTCTTTTTGCATTGCAAATAACATTTAATTTCATATGGTAGAAACATCTTTCATGTGGGCAAGTTTTAGTCTTAACATTGCATAAACCAACTTTCTCTAACAGAGAAAGAAGGTTTTCAGCATACGTGGGCTTGCATTCTGTTCATTTGCTTAGTTGCACTAACGTGTTACTGTTCACAGAAGCACTAAACTAAGCTTCTTGTGCTTAGAAGCTCTAACATAAGTTCATGAGCATAAAACGCCTAACACATTAAAATCTGTCTTTTTGCATTGTAAATAACATTGAATTTCATATGGTAGAAACATCTTTCATGTGGTCAAGCTTTAGTCTTAACATTTGTCCAATGATCCAATAAATATGAAATTCCCCTTCCCCGATCAATTCTCAATTGGAAACAGTAACAATGAACCAGGTAAACTAGAAATTCATTTTGATGATCTTCCTGTCCAAGGGATTCAGAAGGACCGGAGCCGCAAGGTTAAACAACAAAAGATGGAACAGCGCCAAGGGAAACAGGACAGAGCATCAGCTGGAACATCAGAAGATCATTTTTAAAATAAGTACAATAATGAAATTAATTAGGAAACAGGAAGTGCTGAATAAGAAAATTATGAGATTGCTAAAGGAAATGATTGATTTGACTAATATTAATTTGGAGTTACAATCTTTAGCAAATGATCTTAAAACTTTGAGATCACAGACTTCTGCTCTAACATCTGAAAAGTTTTATAAGCAGTTTTAAGTGTGCATCCTGTCAGAGATGAAAGCAGGTGTATCTCAACAGTTAAAGGGGTCATATGATGCAATTTCATTTTTTCCTTTCTCTTTGGAGTGTTACAAGCTCTTGGTGCATAAAGAAGATCTGTAAAGTTGCAAAGACTAAAGTCTCAAATCCAAAGAGATATTCTTTATAAAAGTTAAGAGTCAGCCACACCGAAAATAATGTGTTTTTTTAACTTTAAACCGCATAAACACATTTCATTACACCAAATACACAAAATAATGTTCTTTTTAGCAGCATCATATGACCCCTTTAAAACTGCCACGTACTGTATGTATATCTTGTGTATGTTGTACAACGGTTCTGCAAGGAGATGCCTTTTGCAACATATACTGTTGCGAGATGGAACTTCTAGCTGACTGTTATATTATGCTTTTATTTGATCTCAAGAAGTGTTACTATGTAGTTGAGAAACTGCTATCTGCCTGGCCTATGCCTTTAAGATGTTGCAATTGTTTAGATTAAAGTAGAGATAGATTCGCTTACTTCTTTGAAAAGATGCTGCAATTATTCCATTTGAACTTCTGCTACTATAAACTTGTTAACTGTGATAAAAGTCACGTATCCTGGCATAGGTAACTATAGCAACCTATGTTTCTGCTTACACAGAGAGTTATGTGTGTGTGTGTGTGTTCACTGTATATGACAAATATGGAAGTACAAAAGGAGGAGACATTGTATTAATGCAAATTTTATCCATGACTATAAAATGCTGTTTGGAACACATGCTGTTTACTTTTGATTTTAATACTTATGAGTTATTGTTTTTAATAAAGCGAAACCATTTCCAATGGTGATGCATTAAACTTCTTTTTAAACAAGTCTCTGAGTATTTTTATTATTGGTAAACTATTATCTGAACTTCTGTCGAAGCCCCATAGCAGCCCGGACCTGGCTGAGCGAGCACGGACACCGGGGAAGGATTCCTGAAATTTCTAAACACAACTCCCAATACAAGAGGTAAGGGGACATATCTGTTGATTGCAACTGCTTGTGGGAAGCAAAGATGTGAATTAGAGGATTTCTGGTTTCCTTAAATCGGTATAAAACATAACATGGCGCCCAAATGTGTGGGGCTCGAATATTAAAGAAGAAAAATTCAAGGATAATAGTCTAGTGAGTGAGAAGTAGCCTAGTAAGTCCTTACAGACCACGGCCACAGTCATAGTCCAGAGGGACTTGTATAAACGCGCGCACAGGCTTGAAAAGACCTGAAAAGAGAAAGACAAAGGGCTCAGCGAACTCTCAGAGGAGAGTGAGTCTTGTCAGAGTATAAACTTAATTCCAGCAAAATTCAAAGTGAATTATGATGGGTCAGATGACTACGGTTAGTCTCATTCCTCAGGATTTAGGTGGAAAATTATACTGGATTAATCCCACGCAGTGTAGATGCGGATCCGGTCAGATCCCATGGGGAGAAATCAGAATGATTGCCTCAGTGGTGAATTTTAGGATTTGTGATGTAGCAGAGGTTCCATCCTTTATCTACTCCAGTAAAGGAGGTAGAGATGGATTTCCCAAAGTTAGAGTGTTTGACGAATTTGGGGGCGAAATCAGAAACTTACCAACAAAGAGTTGGGATGCCCTAGATGAAGTTGATACGGGAGAAGGATCTGAGAGAGGGTCCTTAGCTCCTAGTTTTGTACACCGTAGAGAGGGGAACGGACGCGCTCTAGATCCTAGTGCTCCACAGCCTGAAAAGCTTGAAAACCCCAAAAGCCCAGATGATGAGTTTTCATCAGAGAATGAAGAACCACTTAGGAAATATTTTGGGAAAGGTAGGAATTTAATTATCCTTAAAGAAGGGTATTTGGAGCTTGAAGAAGAGGCTTGTGTTTTGGTCAACGCGGCTAATAAAAATCTTCAGCATGGGGAAGGAGTCGCTGGTGCCTTTAGAAAGCGGGCAGGACAGAGATTTCAGGAAGAGTCAGACAGAATAATACAGCGCAGAAAGAATACCCTTAGAACAGGCGATGTGGTTTTACAGAAAATAGGAGGGCCGAATGGAAAACCTGTAATACACGCAATTGGCCATGAAAAAGGTCAAAAAGCTGACATGCAGGAAGAATTGGCAGCTATGCTTATGCTGGACACTTTGGTGGATAAAATATGTAAGCTAGCCAGAGACAATAAATATTGCGCTGTAGCTATGCCCATAATATCCGGAGGGATTTTTGGATTTGATGAAGTCAAAATGGGAGCAGCCCTCGTGAATACATTATTAAGAAAAAACGATCGAACTGACTGGCCTAAAATGTGGATAATCTGTCATCCAGATTCCATAGTTATAGGAAAAATATCCATGACAGTGAACCAAGACCAAGCGGCCGGAGAAGGGAGGTCAGATCAGGGAGCTGGTGATATGCAGAGATCGATAAATACCAGAGTTGAATTTTCTGAAAATGATTCAGATCCTGAATGGCCAGTATTAAGGTGGACAGGAACTGCCAGAGGAAGGAAAGATCAAGTAGAAAACCCATTTCCCAAATTAAAGCTCGGAAATAGTTATAAAACATTCCGACTCGGAAAGGGATTTTACAAACCCACATATGCTAAGAGCAGAAAGAGAGAAACTGCTTTAGACATAATAGATTTTGGTTTGAGGAATGCTATTCTGATGCAGGGCCAGAAAGTGGCAGTTCAGACAGTGACTCAGACGACGAGGATCAGGAAGATTCAGACTATGAAGAGTTAATATTGGAGCGAACAGAAAGAAATGTGACAACGAACCCTGTCAGAACATTGCAGGTGCCGAGAAGGCTCCGTTTCAGAGATAGAACTCCTGAACCAGAGAGTCAGTCTGATACAGAAACAGGCCGACCATTTGAGATTAATGCACTAAATCAACATCTAGAAGCATTACATTTAGGGACACCAGGTCAAAGAAGACCAAAAACTCCAAAAACAAAAAAAAGACAAACTGAGATTAATTCTATGGAATCCAGAGTAACTCTGGAGGAATTAATGAGAAAAGAACAGGAAAATAAGCTTCTGAAAAGAGCTAAATTAAAAAATACTACAGTGAAACGAAAGGTCAGAGAAGTAGTTCGTTATGAAGAACAAATGAAAATATCTGGCGAATCAATAGGCTCGCATATATTGGCTGAATTCGGAGGCAGAAAATTAGCTTGAACCTTGGAGGGATTAATTCCGACTAATAAAGAAGAAATCGAGCAGGAACGTTTTGAAGAGAAGTGGCGAACAGTAGGAGCTTTGTCAGCCTGGCAGGAAATTGCAGAGAAAGGCGTAGAAGGGATCTTGAAACATATTTTTCAAGGAGTAAAAAAGAAATGCTCTAATTGGAGCAAACAAATTCCTTCTTTATGGTCCGGAAACATCTCCGGAAGAATTAGAAAAAGCTTTAATTCGATATGACAGAAGAACAGAAATAATTCAGACAGACAGAGAGAGAAAAATCTAATAATAAACTACAGCGGTCTAAGGATCAACCTAGACGGTGTAGCGAATCAGCTCATTCATGGGGAAATATGAATAATTAATCATAACTAGTTATAATTAATTATAAATATTTAGATCCGCTGTAGATATTTACTTGACCTCTCAGGGTCAACTGTCTGTCAATTCTAAGAACGGTAATTTCCTGGTTAAAGGAAATAACTTTCTTACTGTACAACTCTACACAGAGCCTGTAGCATAAATCTGCAGTTATGAGCAAACAATGACCAACGTCAAGTGTGATACAAGTAAGACTTTATTAACTACATAAACACTTAAACTAGTCTAACATACTACATAAACACTTAAACTAGTCTAATAAAATCTTGAGCTCATAATGTAACAACAATTATTACATTATGAGAAATTTATTACATTATTAACTGACCAAAAATATTGTAATATTGTCATAATTATACTTATAATAAAGTATAAGCAGCCCAGTATAAGGGACAGTAAAAATATTTGTGCTGTTGTTTAGCCTATGTGTATAATATACAGTATATATATATACACAAATTATTAAAAATTATTTCTTTTTATAATTAATTTGAACATGAATGGATTAAGCAAAGCAAATATGTTCACGTCTGAGATTCATTTTACGATTTATATTGAATAACTAAACTATAGCTGAACTTTAGTGAGGGGACATTGTTCCTCTTAGCATCATGAAAAAAAGAACCCTTTAATTAAAATTATGAATGCATTATAGATAGTCTAATATGTGTGCAAAGAGTGCTCCGTTTATAATTTCAAATGCACTGAGCCTGTCACTCATCTCAGTTCATCGGTTCAATGGACGTGTCTGTAATTTGCTACACTGCTCAACGCAGCAAACATTGCAAATAGAAACATCTGATGCTCTCCAGAGAGCAAATGCAAATATGCACAGAAGAGATGCCAAACATGTCATTATTACAGTTTCAACTAAGGGTGCTCTTGTTTTTTTTTCTGCTTTTTTTTTTGTGAGAGTGATTAGCTCCTTAAACTGGGCATGACATGATAAACTGCTTTCTGTATGGATTTAATATGTAATGTTGCTTAAATACGGGGAGAGTTGGCAATCCTACTTTGTATGTTTTAAACACTTAGATTATGTTCTTACTTTCAAAATGTAATAAAATCTTGAGCTCATAATGTAACAACAATTATTACATTATGAGAAATTTATTACATTATTAACTGACCAAAAATATTGTAATATTGTCATAATTATACTTATAATAAAGTATAAGCAGCCCAGTATAAGGGACAGTAAAAATATTTGTGCTGTTGTTTAGCCTATGTGTATAATATACAGTATATATATATACACAAATTATTAAAAATTATTTCTTTTTATAATTAATTTGAACATGAATGGATTAAGCAAAGCAAATATGTTCACGTCTGAGATTCATTTTACGATTTATATTGAATAACTAAACTATAGCTGAACTTTAGTGAGGGGACATTGTTCCTCTTAGCATCATGAAAAAAAAACCCTTTAATTAAAATTCTGAATGAATTACAGATAGTCTAGTATGTGTGCAAAGGGTGCTCCCTTTATAATTTCAAATGCACTGAGCCTGTCACTCATCTCAGTTCATCGGTTCAATGGACGTGTCTGTAATTTGCTACACTGCTCAACGCAGCAAACATTGCAAATAGAAACATCTGATGCTCTCCAGAGAGCAAATGCAAATATGCACA
>NW_015666546.1:20958-25881 GCF_001515625.1 Sinocyclocheilus rhinocerous
CGTGAACCGGAAGTTGCTGCCGACTGGATTTCAGTGTGGTGGCGTATTTCCAACTGAAACGGAATATTGAGTAGAGGACGGGGTTTTATTTTTGCGCTCCTCCTCTCATCTGTCACTCACAGCAGACTAATGGTTGGAGGTGCGTGGTTAAGCATATTCTGCCCAAGCCGTGAAACTGACGTTATCAGAGAAGGCATGCCATTCCAGAGCGGAAGCAAATGATCAGATTTTGATTAAAGATTACCAAAACAAAAAAAATTTTTTCAGATGATTAACTTGCACAGATTAATTGTTGACTAGCCATGTGCGCTAACAAAACAAATATCGTAAATTTTGATTTCATGTGGACTTTAACATCTCAGGTAATGTCCATGGTATGATGACAACGACAGTTACATATAAATATATTTTAATTGATCAAAATTATTGCTAGGAACAATTCAGTTGCGCCCCTACTAAATTCTATATCTTTATATTGAAGGCATTTTTTATGAACAAATTTGGAAAAAACAAATAAAAGTTTCCATCTAATGTAGTCTGGGATAGATTGTGTTATCTGCCTCAGGCAATGGCAGCACAGAGCACAATGAACAATTCTTCACTTTAAGTTATAACATGAATGTACCACAGAGGATATGTTGAAAAATAAAGTACAACTTACAATCACGCATCATTTCTGTGCCTATAAGTGGTTTTAACCAGGGAAATCATCAGTATAACAGGCTGTGAAGAATGTGTCAGTTATATGACATTTACCTCAGGAAGATAAAACGGTCTAATTATATTGCCATATTATAAATACATTAGGCCTATACATTTGTGTGGAATGTAAACAAGTTTTTATAACAACCATTTAAATGACTATCCCCCAGTTTCACAGACAAGGCTTAAGCCTATTGTCAGCTGACTGTTGTGTTTCATTTAAACTCCTAAGTATATAAGTTACATTCATATTGTGAATACGGTGTTGTTGGTGGGGTTGTGACAATTATTTATTTATTTATTTGTGTGTGTGTGTGTGTGTGTGTGTGGTGTTTTGACAAATTAGTAAAAGGGATCAGTACAGTACAATTCAAACTCCCCTTGTGATAATGAATAAACATTTATCTGAAGAGTTGCATTTGTTACCCTGAAGGACGTCGTCAGGCATCTTGGAGCAGACAAGCAGGGATAAGCCCTATCTCCAATAATGCACCAACGTGGAGGTGGGTAGAGCTGCTGCGCATAAATAGTGCTCCATCTGAGCAATCTGGCATCATGCACCTCACCAGGAAACCCAGTGAAGACAGTTAGAAAGAGGCCTTTGTGGTCACAGATAACTTAAAGTTGGAGTGAGTGGAAGAACTTCCTGTTGAAATACACCCCGTTCTCAGCAAGGAGGTTTAATTCTGATGTGGGTCCATTTGATGCTGCCAGCAACATAACGGAAAGCTGGGGAGTCAGTATGATTGTACAAAATCAGTATTCACAATCATGCAGATATTAGAAAAAACAGCACTCTTGCTGTGATATTGCTAAACTATATAATATGATACAAATATAAAACAAAAACCTATACAGGGGCATTATATGTCCTCATATCTTGAATTTTAGGGACATGTAACTCAGTGTTACAAACTTTGTTTACCTGATTGGAGTGAGATTTTGATGATATGGGCTGAATTAATCACACACCCCATTTGAGGTTTTAAGGAACCAAGTATTCATTTTTAATTTCATCATTTACACAAATACATAAGCCTAGTTTTGTACTAGATCCACTTTTCTAAAGGCAATTGCCCCCATTAACCCCTGTTACTGTTTGGTCGTTTAGACAGACTTAAAGATTTTACCTTTTGATTTTGTAGACTTTTGACATTATCGGAATGGTACAAAACATTTGTGGAACATAAAGAGTGCAAAATAGACTCACCCATATACAGGCACACACATAAAGAGAGAGAGCGAGATCAAAGGCAGAGTGTGAGACTGTTTACCAGAAGACTTACTGGAGCCAAATGGAATCTTGTTCATTTTTTGTTGAATTTTGATGTTTGAAATAGATTATGGGTTTCTCTGAGCCAAGGTAGAAATGTCACAGCGCATATATTCAATTAACCAACGATGAAATTATCATCCACCGGGTTTTTTGTTTTGTTTTGTGAATTCCAATAAAATACCTGTGTATTATGATCCCTGTATACCCTGACCCTTCACTTCTGCAGCTCTCTGTCTGTTTGTGATGCGCATGTTACGATCAATGTGTGCTACACTGCTGTGCTGCGCAAGAGATGCGGAGGGGAGAAAGGCATCGGAACTCGACAGTCTCGGAGTCTCAACACTTCCCGACCCGACCTGATTAGATTTTTTTATTTGTTTGACAGGGAAAGCTGTGCGCAAACAGAAACACACGCACACATATATACTTATAAAAATAAAATAAAAAAACTCCCCAGAAAAAAGGTCACTTTCTCTCAAGGAAGAAAAAGGGCAGGTGCTCAAGCCCCCTTTGATGTCTATGTGTGCACGTGCCTGTTGGAAGGGAAGGAGTTCCTGTAGTGTAGAAACCTCCGCGATGTCTAGTTCCCGCTCTCAGGGAACTACGATAGTAAAGGCGGGCGTACACGGTGCGATTCTGAAGGTCTGAACGTCGTGAGCTCTGGCACATGTCACGATTGAGTTTATCCGAAAATCGTACGGAGGCGTTAAACTAAAATTATTATAGACTATATGGTGTTTGTCATCTTCTGATTGGTCAACTTCAGATGGATTGCCAAATCGTCTCGTTCAACCGCACATATGCCACGAATTTAAACCGACAGCATCCGATTTTTTTTTACATGTTTGAAAATTATCGGGAGGACGGAAGGTGCTCGTAACGTCTCGGATCGGGCCGGAATTCTTATCACACGGTACGAGCCGCGACCATGCGAGCATCTGCGATTTTCTCCCGAGAGAAAAAAAATCGCCTGCGAGCTGGTACGACAGCAAAAATCGCACCGTGTACGCCCGCCTTTAACCGGAGACCTTCTCGCGTAGGGCAAGGGGGGATTTTTATTTCTTTTTTAATTCCAATAAAATTTGTGTATTATGATCCACCAGGGTGGACTATAAAACTATGAAATTCACCTGCCATGTTTACGCACATTTGGAGCTTGGCAGGTGTTAATTTTCTGGCCTTTTTTCTGGGCAGAAACAAGCATCTAACCGCTGGGAACTGGCGTTTCTTGCAGCTTTCTTGTATTCACCTTGTGTGCAAGTAACTTTATTGGTGCTGCAGAATCTTTCTACCTTAGATCAGTTTAGTCTATGTGAACAGATCTAGTAATTTATTTTGCATTGTCTTGTTATTTGTTGTGAGATTTAATCAGTCAGTGTGAGAATGTGAGACAGAGCCTGAAACAGTGCTGGTATGGGCATTGGTGGGCTGAGCCCATCCAAATGTCTGCCTTGCCCACCCAATCAGAACAAAGGCAAATAAATACAAGTACAAATCTTTTACTTATTTTACAATTTGTGCAATAAAAGCAATCTGTGTGTTGAGAAGTTTGAGAAAGACATGAAGGCTGCCCCAAGATATCATAAAATAACAGCAGAAAATTGCAGTATTTTTCTGTTTTTGCTTTATGCTGCGGAAAAGTAGCCTGACAAGCATACAAGCGATAATGGGTAGAAATATTTATGTACTATCAGGGTGCAAATTACGGGGAGTTTAATATGTATTTTCATATTCAGGTAATTTTCATTTTTTCTTTTCTTTTTTTTCCCCTCTCAATTATTTTATAACATGTTAATTGGAAGGTATATACCAGTACACCATTTTGAGATCAAACACTGCAGACAAATGTCTTTTCAGGTGAAGTGGGCCACCTCTGATTTAAAAAAAAATTGATCCTGTAATTAGAAACTATAAAAACACATAGTTTTCAAGAGGAATGTCTGAAGAACAAATAATGTTTAAAATATAAATGTATCTTGTTTTCTTCTGTCAAAATGATTGCACAGAACACACCTGTCTGAGTGCCATGAATATTCTTTTTCCAAAATTTGTACGCAGCTCAAGATGTATTAAAGACATCTCTATATAATTTTAGATTCTGGTTCTTAATAAACTTTTTAAATTTTATAAATTTCAATACAGCTCCATGTCCAGATTGTTGAATATTACACATTTTCAGTGGTTGAAAACCAAATGTTGGTCACTTTATATACACAGCTGATGCTTTTCATATTTAAAGAACAATGTCTGAAGAATAAATAATGTTGAAACTAGAATTGTAGATTGTTTCCCTCTACCAAAGCAACTGCACAGAACATACTAGAGTTGGGGTACTCGGACTCGAGTCCGGTCTCAAGTACAATTTTTTTAAAGGACTCTGACTTGTCACGGACTCGGATGCATTTTTACTCGGACTCGAGCCTTTCGGACTCGGAAAATATGTCCGAGTCCAGGGACAGTTGACGGAAATGTCACTGACTCAAATGCATTATCACAAAGGTGATATTCAGTATTTGCATGTTTTTTAAGTCTTGTCCAGTACTTGAAAGCCGACGGGTTTCTGTGCTCACGCACCGAAAGCGCGCTCACAGCCTCTCAGTCACTAGGCGCGTTTCCATTACAGATTTGCGCAAATCTTTGGCGATATTTTATAAATGTCGATAAGAAAGTATTGCGAAATGACGGCGTTTCCATTAACCAATGTTATGAGACTTAGACGTAACCTCTTGCCTCTCGTGATTTGTTACGCCCCTTGCCATATTGTGATGCCTTGTCCCGGCCTGAGAGACGAGACAAAAACACATAAAAACCCATTATAAAGGAGGCATTTGTTGCATCCAGTGGGGACATAATTACTGATTATAATGACTTATACTGTCTTTTTACGCGTTGCGTTGCATCGCGCCGCGTAAACATAAAACTCTGTCTGCATTTGTGATCAGAGA
>NW_015666546.1:26211-26517 GCF_001515625.1 Sinocyclocheilus rhinocerous
TTGCTTTTGTATTAGTGGCAGTTTCTAGCTTCAAAGAAAAATATATTTTTTTTATCTTTGCGGCAATAGTTTTTATGGGTCCAAAATCACCTTGGGTGTGCATTATTTTCGAATAATTCAATGGCCCGTCATCAATTATTCCTTACATAATGTAATACATTTATTGTAATTAATGTAACTATAAATTCATTCAAAAATAAAACAGGTGTGAGTTGCCTGTGACTTATGGAAAGTATATGTAGGGCTTTTATACACAGTGTGTGCCATTGTACAGACTAGGTTTATCCCTCACAGCCTCATTTTCAT
>NW_015666546.1:26866-58926 GCF_001515625.1 Sinocyclocheilus rhinocerous
AACAGCCCGTCATCAATTATTCGTTACATAATGTCATTTATTGTAATTAATGTAACTATAAATGCATTCAAAAATAAAACAGGTGTGAGCTGGCTGTGACATGGAAAGTATATGTAGGGCTTTTATACACAGTGTGTGCCATTGTACAGACTAGGTTTATCCCTCACAGCCTCATTTTCATTCAAGAAAATAATTCAAAATGCCCTGTCTAAGGGGTCCGTGTACTTTGGCGTCCATTCATTTTTCTTTATTTTTTTTTAACCCAGAAATTAAAATGCAGTTTATTCTTTAATGGCTTAAACACTGATGAACAGAATAAGCAGACACAAACTAATTTTGATTATTCAGAATTCATGTTTCATTAAAAATCGTAAAAATGATATATAGCTTGTTTTTTTATTGAGATAAAAGGTGCATTTTCTGCTCTTAAGGTCCCATTCACCAAGATACCTACTCCTTTACCCCCACTCTTGAATTTATACATTTACTTTAACACATATGCTTTATTTAGGGTTCAATTGAAGAATTGGTTAATTAGTACTCAGATTTGTCAACACTAGAATTTAATATTTGCTAGCTATCTTATTATTGTTTGTATCTTGTTTGCATTGTCTTTATTTGATCCTATTGTTTTTAATAGACTTCTGTATGATTTGTACTATGTAATTATAAAATTTTCTAGTATGTATTTTTTTTTTAAATTTTCTTTTAGGGTGACTTGTAACATCTTGTCCAGGGACTACAGATGAAAAATAGCCTTTGGCTAATTCTGGTACATTTACAGGAATGTTTTATTAATGTACAATGTTCCTGTCAACTAAATAAATAAATTAAAAAAAACAATAAAAAAAAAAACAATTAATAAAGTCAAGCCCCTCCCTTTAATTTTTCCCATTCTAAAATCTGTTTCACTCTGAAATATGTCACAATACATAAATCAATTCAGCCATAACTTCTGTTACATGACTTTAAGTTTGCTAAGTAAAGCAGAACACTAATTATTAATAAAAAAAAACGAATTATTAATCAAAAAATTAAAAATCAAAATGGCAAGATGCAATAGAGGTTTGCCTTTGTTACATTTAAATGGACATTGCGTTTTTCTAGTTGTAAAGGTTAAAAAGGTTAAGATACTAATAAATAGAATTTCGCTGGACTCGGACTCGACTCGGTTGTTTGGGACTCGGACTTGAGTCCGACTCGGCCCATTTTGGACTCGGACTTGTCTCGGACCCAACACTATTGACTCCTGCATCATGTTTGTCAGCAACTGCATGCCAGATGACATACAGGTCCGGGCTGGGCAGAACAGTTTATCTTTTCATGAGGTAACGTAACTCTGCCATAGTAACATCTAACATAATCGCTTGCATTTTCAATCTTATGCACTTTACTTACTTATTCATTCATGGTATTAATTTCATAGTTGCGTTAATTACTTTCATCTTTACACTTGTGGTGATAATACAGTACAAATTATGCTGTAAATATCTTACAAATACTTGCGATTGGTCAGCCGACAAACTCCCTCAAGTTTAAATTCTTTATTCAACAATCCTCCTTGTGTGACCAAAACTCACAATTATTAATTTGGTGTCATCTTTGAGAAACACTACACCATATAGAAGTATAATTATATACTATACCTAATCTAGTGAACAGCATATGCTAGGGCATTCCAGGGCCCAGTTTCATGGTTGCCATAAAAATTTCTTAGGATCTCTGGGTGGAACAGCAGTGGCTGAAACAAAGAGAGGCCACAAAGATCCATCGAAATCCATTTTTGTTATTAATTTCAGTTTCAGTGTATTTTCAGTATCTTTGTAATAGAAATTAAATGTTCAATTTCTTTAACATTACATTTGATGATGGACAAATATTGATATGGAAGAGACCAAGGGCACCCAACCAGAGAACAAGAAAATTTTATTTACAGCATATTGAAATCCTATTTAGGAAAGCATGAAGTACATTAAAACAGTGATCACCATTAATTGAAGAACAAATGTTTAACAGGTGGAGACCTAACATATTCAGTGTGGCCAAATAGGTTTTTAATAAAGATATTCAAAGCTTGGTTGTTTTAATGTGTAATGTTTTAAACATACGTGATGCTTTAAAAATGTAATGAGCTTGTTTGGTTCCAGACTAAAACAAATTTTAGACAGAGAAGTTTAATTTTACAGAGGGCTCATTTTAAACTCCATTTAAGAATAAAAGAGAAAGCGTGAAGTGTGAAGGCAGAAAGGAGCAAATGAAAGAGAGCATAAAGACATTAGAACAGTTGGTGCAAGATGTCATCTACTGCTTTTAATACTTTTTCCACTCTACATCGTCAGGTGGGTTCATCTCTACTTTCCTTTTACCAACATCCATCCAATTGGTGCTGAGGACTGTGCCTCCTGATTCCATCTACGAGAGAATATTGAAAATGTACAACTTTACCGAAGTTGTATGACAGCTGAAAGGTTTGAAATGAAGACAAATGTGCCATTTGTTGCATAAACGACAGCAGCTCAGATTTTTGTAGGCTATCATTCTCTGAGGTATTAACACATGGAATCTTGTTATAATTGAGCAAGGATTGATAGAATTGGACCTTTAAATTAAATTAATTTCCTTTTTAACACAGAGTTATCAAATTTCTCACAGAGCCATACAAATCAAAAACTTGCCTTTCATATTCTACATAATTAAAGTTTAAAAAATCTTAATTTGGTCTTGTTGGCTCTTTTTCCGGTTTACTTTTTTGACACAAATTAATACCATTAAAAAATGTGGACAGTTAACGTGACAACTTTAAAAGAGATAACACAAACTTTATGCATACATGGGCAACTCTCAAGTACTTACAAAGGACTTGTTCATTGCCCGCTTGACTTCATCTGAGCCATCTGAGTAGATTTGCTGGAACAGCTTGTTGAGGGCAGCGTCCCCCTCCAGCTTCTCGTTCTTTTCCTCCTCCTTTATTTCACCTACCACCATGTCCCAGTTGCGTGTGTAGTGGGAGGATGATGGGTACTGGTCTAATAAATTTAGAAGGAGATAACAAGAGGTTAAATAATAACAACAACAATAAACTGGCTCAACCCACTTTGGCATAAACGTGAGAGAAAATGATAGCATTGATTCTGTCTGCTTTTCAGTACTGACTGGGAGTAAAGTGCTTCACATTAGAAAGTGTGCCTTCTCCCTGCAGTTTCTCCCACTGTACAGCTGCAGTCTTCTTCATCTTAATCTCTATCTGAAAAAAAAAGATGAGGAAAATAAGAGGAAGAAAATGTAAGTATTAGAGAACAAGTGCCTCTCTCAGAGAATGCACACCTCAGGAAAGACAAGAACCATGACAATCAATTAGGGTGTGTTGAATAGAAATGGCTATTATCTTAGCTTAATTAGAAAAAAATAATCTGGCTTTCTGAAAGGGACACACAATAGAAACAAGAGCTTTGGTGTGGACATTTTTAGGAATACGAATTGTAAAAAATGTAATTGGCAAAATGTAACAGTGTAACAATGTAATAAAGCCCTGCATTTCAGCCCGGGCCCCGACTTTTTTACGCCCCCCGGGCCGGGCTTTGGGCCAATTTTTACGCCATAGTTCAGATGCGGGCCGGGCCTCGGGCCTGTTTTAGGCTTCTCCTTATTTTTATATTTTAGACATCCATCAATTAGTGATGAAAAAAAATTGCCCGGCTGGTGGAAACAACACGAGACCGTGCTAGCGGCTCGACGGTGTTTATATTGTCCCGCCAGCAGCAGTATGGTGTGTGCCGTCAGAGCAGCTGAAGAGTTCTGCATTCAAATGCACGCAATAGGCTTAAGTTTGCCGCAAAGCACCAGCAAAAGTAATTACCATAAATGTGACAGGGGGAAATAGTAAGGAGATATTTGAGTTATTTACTGATAAACTAGTGTTTTCTGAGTCGGTGTAGCAAGGACGAAGTTGCCCTGACTCGCCATCTCCCCAGATGCGCCTTTAGAGAGAAGTGCATCTTTACGGATTATGATTATGATGAAAGAGTTTTTGTTTTTGATTTGTTTTATTTCGTTAAGTAGTAATTTAAAGCTTTCTATAGATATATTTATCATGCCTGTGAGGCATGTATTTGCTGAGCTTCGGTTAATTTTTGTGAAGCGCTCCTGTTCAAGACGAGATGGCAGAAAGCGCCATCATGTTTGATTTCTTTATTTTATAAAAGCACAACGTTTTGTTGATATTGTGAGTACACACAAATAAAAGTAGACCCTTTGCAGTTGAGCTCCGTCAGGCCAAAGAAGATGGCTCGCAGGAATGGGGACAGATTCTTGTATAAACAGGCCAAATACACACTGGAAAAGGAGATCAAAACATTATTTTGTGTATTTGGTGTAATGAAACGTGGAACACACAACACTATTATACATTTATTTATTTAACACACATACTTTTTATGGAACACACAACACTAGTATACATACCTGTACATACAAAATTGTCTATATTATATATTGTGTTTTTGCTTTTTTGTACATTGATTATTTTGTCTATTTTTATATTATTATTTTTATTATCTATGTCCTGTCTTGTCACTGTCATTCTGTTGCACTGTGGAGCTTCTGTCACTAAAACAAATTCCTTGTATGTGTAAACATACCTGGCAATAAAGCTCATTCTGATTCTGATTCTGATGATTTGAGAAGGCTAAATTGATCAAACATACAGTAGGCTCACTTCTCTGCCGCTGGCCGCTTGGTCGTTACTTAAAAAAAACAAAAACTTATATTTAGCAAACAAAAAATGCTCCAAACTTTTTTTTAAATTAACTTAATAAAAAAACGAAACAAAATATAATAACTTTGCTATTACATACAAAACTGAACTATTTTAATAGCTGAAACAGTAGTATAAGCTGTTTTGGGAGAAGGGGAAAAAAAGACGGGCTCGGGTCAGTAATTCTGATAAGCTGTTCGGACACGGGCCGGGCTAGGGCCTAAATTTGAGGCCCGTGCAGGGCTCTACAATGTAACACTTCCAGTTCTGTAGAGATTCCATTAACATTTAATACTTGTAAGGAATAAATATTTTAAAAATAAATAAATAAATAAATAAATTGCAATTTGGTGGCCACATTAAATTATTTAAATGATAAATTAACTTTAAATGCTAAAATGCAGTGTAATAATTGGCTAAACCTTCATATTAAAACAATACTAAAACAAAAGAGATAGAAAAATTTTTATAAACATCAACAGTGCTGTGGTACTATTGAATAAGCAGCACAGGAAACTCATAGTACTGTACTAGGGTGTTCCAATTGCATCGGCAGATGAATGCATTTGGAGTACTGTATTTCTTTAAAAATTAAAATTGTAGTTAGCAGTTTGTATCTGCACGATTTTTAAGCTCAAATTTAAGACTTTAAGATCTTTTGTAAAACCTTAATTTAAGAAATTAATACCATATGAGCGTGGTAGAGCAATGTCTACGGTAACACATCAAACTGTAAAAAGCATGATTTACAGTTCTGATACAGGTTTTCACAAAAAGTTTTATAAAACGATAAGCTTTGCACTTCAGCATTTAAACCATTTTTAAGAAAATGGATGAGTCAAAAGTATCAATTATAATAATTGAAACTATTATTATCAATTATTATATTAATTAAAAAACAAATATATTTTACTGTATTAAATGTTTAGATTTTTATAATGCATTATCTTCTTGTCAATCCACCAGTTCACATTTACAAATCTGCCTGTTTGCAGCACAGAAACATGGGTTGATTTTTATATTGGTCTGAACAAAAACGGCAGATGGGCTTATTGAAAATGCAAATTCATTCTCTGCCAGCAGGAGGCACTTTCGGAAGAGCAGAAATATAGCGGGTTCCTTGGTAACGGATGTACACAAACTAGCACATCACCTGACTTTGAAACGTGCAGCAGTATTCACTGAAATTAGCCTATTGAAGTTGAATCGTCATATTAAGCTATATCGCAATTCTTGTCTTTCGGTCCCCAAATTTAAGACCTCTTGAAATCATAATTAAGAATTTCTTGTACAATTTAAGACTTTTTATGGCCTTAAATTTGATACAACTAAACTGAACACTTTTAAAGACTTTAACCCTTGTGTGGTGTTCATATTTTTGTTACTCAGCCAGTGTTCGTGGGTCTGGTGGACCTGCTACATTTTGGGGTTTTTAATTCAACACAATTAAAAAATTTATGTTAAAATACTCAACAGATGTTTACTTCATCCCAATTACAAGCAATATAAACAGTATATATGGTTGATATTTGCCCTTTATCTTTGTTAGATCACATTTATGAATTAAAGTGCTACAACCTTGTGCGGAAACGGCAGAGGCAGAAACACAAAACTCACACTCACACTCTTAAAGACTCTCTCTCGCTCTCTCTCTCACACACACACACACACACACACACACCCATACTAAAAGCAGCCCCAGACAGTAGGAAGACAGAGTGAAGGTACACAGGACCTAAAATTTCCACACTTTTATTACACCCTGGTCCAGTGGACCCGAACATTCTGTATGTAATATAAGTGTGTAGGGGGGGTGTACAGTGTGTGGTCATTGAAAATTTGTTCTGATAGATGTTCTTCACAGAAAATGAGCCAAGGCCAATGAGTATGAGTTTGAAAAAATAATTAATCATATAATTTTTCTTTTGACAAAAAGTGAAAATGGGTCCCACAGACCCAAACACCATACAAGGGTTAAGGACCCGCAGAAACCCTGAATTAAGAACACTTTGTAAGGCTTCCTGTTTCACTGGGTTCTAAATATGAGGTAACACAGGAAAAATTCTATATTTATTCATCACTATGGTAAAGACCCAAAAAATCGGTAATGACATGTGACGTTCACATGGACAAATCAGGAAATGGCTATAAGAAACTACTTAAATGCTTGAAATTTTCATAATCTTGGCAATAAATCAACTAGTGAGGGAAGAGGACGTATATCCATACTTTCCCCATGGAGAGTGAGGAGTGATAATAGCCAAACATCTATAAGAACACATTTGGAGAACTGCAGACTCTTGCTGGGCTAAATCATTTTTACAGTGTATGTTTATGAATTCACAGAAGGATTTATAAAAAAAACAAACAAACAAACAAAAAAACTGTTGCTATTCTCCCTAGGAGCATGTATCCGGCAAAGTATTACTCTGTTTACACCTGGTACTAAGATGCATTTTGGTCGATCGGATTACAAGTAGATAAGTAGGCAAAGACACATTCCCATTTACACCTGGGGCCTGTTTCAATAAGGAGGTTCAACCAACTCTGAGTTAAAACTTACTCTGAGTTGACTTACCTTGAGATGGGAAACTCTTGAGATTTCGGTTTAAGAACAGCTGATTTGAGAAAGTTCATCCAACTCGGAGTATGCTTAAGCGCGTGCACCACGACTATAAAAAAAAAGTCATGATCAATGGAGCTCCAAAATTACAATTCGCCATAGCAACTAGGGATGTAACGATGCACTGCGAGCTGGTTGAACATCGATGCAAATATGTGATGTTTCAAATCGGTTCAGATGTTAAACTAATCGCGATACATTTGGGGGTGGAAGTTTATATGAACGTATCTCTGAGGAGAACCGACTCTTTAAGGGGTCACATGATGCAATTTCAAATTTTCCTTTCTCTTTGGAGTCTTACAAGCTGTTCGTGCATATATAAGATCCCTAAAGTTGCAAAGACTAAAGAAGGCGTAACTTTGATTCTCGCTGTAGTATTGTTGCCACCGCCATCATTTTGTGGAGACGCTGTGTGTTTCGTTGTGAAAGCGAAATTACTTTGTTTGGCCTTCCAAAAGAGGGGACAACTAGAAATCCAGGGTTAAGTTGTACTTAAAACACTGATTCAGAACATTCAACCCAAATATTCAGATGTGTGCAGCGCATTTTTATGAAGGACTGTTTCCTGGGAGAGTACACTACAATGTGTCTGTGCACAAAGGCTGTTTCTATAAAGTGGGGCAATTCCAACTTTGCAAGGACAGTCTGACGCTTCTGACTCACAGCCTGTAAGTAACGTTACTTTTTCATATTTAAAGAATTTGCCACTGATGATTCAAACAAGAGTTTTGAGTAGTGTAGAGTAGCGCTTGTTGTTTGACGTTTCTCCAATCACAAATGCAGGTATGATTTTATGTTTACGTGGCATAATACGCAACGCGTAAAAAGTCAGTATAAGTCATTATAATCAGTAATTATGTCCCCACTGGATGCAACAAATGCCTCGTTTGTAATGGGTTTTATTGGTTTTGTCTCATCGTGTTGGGACACGGCATCACAGTATGGTCAGGGGCGTAACATTTCCGTCACACGCTTGAGGTATTCAGCCAATCACAACGCACTGGATAGCTGGCCAATCAGAGCACACCTCGCTTTTCAGAACGATGAGCTTTGTAAAAATCGACGCGTTTCAGAAAGGCGGGGCATAGAGGAGCAACAATAATGTACATTATGTGGAAAATAATGTGTTTTTTGAACCTTAAATCGCATAAACACATTGCATTACACCAAATACACAACAATGTTCTTTTTAGCAATGTCATATGACCCCTTTAGAAAAGTTTAGATGGTATTATCATCTTGCCTCTGTATATACAAATCTGCTCTGCGTGTTTGCTGCTTAAAAACATCGGACTATTTCCGCATTGGTCTGAATTAAAGCAGCAGATGGGTTGATTGAAAATACATTCATAAAAAAAAACTACATAAAACTACAGACTGGATTATTGAAAAGGAATATTCATTCTCTGCCAGTAGGAGGAACTTTTGGAACGTCAGAAATATAGAATGAGAAAAGTGTGAAAAAATATAGCCTATATTGACGAGAAATCTTTCTGCCGTCTCGGGTTTGAACAGGAGCGCTTCACAATGATGAACCTTAACTCAGCGAATTGCCTCACAGACATGATAAAAATATATAAAAAGCTTTAAATTACTACCAGTGTTTCCCATTCATTAACTAGACTGTGGCGTCTAATCTGTCCCGCCACAGTTTCATAATAAACCGAAGATGTATTTATACTTATAACATAAAAGTTCTTTAATGTTGTGTTTCATACCATTGCTTTGGCAAGAATCGGTCAAACGAATTAAAACCAAAAGCGTAATATGACTTATCAAGTCTGTTTGCGCTGCTTGTTTCAAAGTGAAGCGCGCACATTGCGCAGCGCACGCGATCGGCTCGTGATCTCAGAGCGGCTCAGTTCACAGTGAATGCAGTGAACTTCGTTATTGAATGTGCTGTGAGTCTTTTTTTATAAAGTAAATTTAGAAAATGTTTGGAGCATTTTTTGTTTGTTAAATATAAGTTTTTTTTTTTTTTAAATAACGGCCAGCGGCAGACAGTGAATTGATCATAGCCTATGTTTGATCAATTTAGCCTTCTCAAATCATCAGGACTTGCCTAAAATAAAATCTATATATAAAACAGTTCAAGCATATCACAATGTTAGTTTAAATGTTTAACCTAGATAAATGTGCGCTGTTAGACGCATATCTAATCATTTGTGCTGAGAGTGGAAGCTGAAAGAAAAATATAAATATTGGGGTTGGGGTTTATATGAATGTATTTCTGGAAATTTGTTTTAACACTTTGAAACACTACATAAATAACATCTTGCACTTAAGTACTATCACTATCATCATTGGGCCATTATTTTCATAATTTTTCCCTTTAGGTTCATTCTTTTTAAACAACTGAATAGAAAAAGCAGATGGAGTATGAATTGTAAGATTTTGCCGTATATGGCTAAGCAGTCATTTGGGTGGCTCATCCATGAATTCGATTTCTCTATTAAGTAAGCTTAACCAGAGTTCTTGTGGGGAGAAGAATTTATTGATGGTAGTAGTGTAGCACAGTTCTTCAGAAGCTGTGTTAATGTGTCTGCTTTAAAAAAAAAATCATAGCCCAAAGTTCTGTCTGTGGGACAAAACTTTATACTTGAAGACAAATGGGCTACAAACAATAGACTTCATTAGGACCTCCCACTGGAGATCCAAGTCAACAAACAAGATACCCTAAGAAACACTTTTCCTTTGTTATTCTAATTGTATGGACCATTTGGTTAACAACTTTACAGACAATTAATTTTTAGTTGACTGCATCTGAGGCACAGTCACAATGTAAATGCATTTGACTAAAGACAACAAATACACACAAGCTTTCAGGAACACATTTGAATTCCATTTCAATTCATCAAATTATTTCAGATTTCAAAGAGCCTTCTAGCCAACTAAGCTAAAATTAAGCCAAATTAAAATGAAGCCAACTATGTTCTAAAATTGCACTTTGGAATTAGCATCTGATTCTTGGGATGTTTGGAAAAAAATGGAAAGTAGTTATAAGAATGTTTTAAGGACCAAAAAAAAAAAAGTCTTAAAATAAACCACATGAAAATAATTCAACAGCCTGTAGTCAATTATTTCTTACATCGATAACTTAGAATAAGTCACTATTAATGGAATAAGGTTCGTTTAAAAAAAGAAAAAAATTCAGCTGATACGTTACAAGCTAGAAAAGCATATTTATTAAGACAGACCTTGGTTGAAAGGATCCTGTATGTGCTTTGTTGAGGGACAACAGGATGCCGAAGATGGACCTTTAGGCAGTAATCTTCTCCTGATGGAAGCTTTACCACAGCTGTCAGCTAAGACTCAGAAGAGAGAACAGACTCATTAGTTTCTTATTTTGATAGGCAGAACTCTAGTTTGGGATGTCATTATTTTTAATACAGATCTTGCATTAGGGCACAGGAATAGCAGGCTGACTAGAGTACCTCTACTACTTCAGGGGAGTGAGGTTTAACTGCACAACCTCTTCTAACTGGCCTTCGTTAAACTCACCCTCCTAAACATCACTCTCATCTGGGTCTTGGCTTTTACAACCCTTACAACCTTTCTAATCCCTGCCAAAATCTATTCTAGTGTTCTACATAGTGAGAAACATGCCTAATGCAATGATAGCTTAGACTTCATCAAAGTTTATATATATTTATAAATACTGTATATAGAGGTAATCGCTGAAGTTTGTCACACATAGGCTTCTTCTTCAGACTTAAGTAGTATCCACAATATTGCTACATCATATGGCATGAAATGTGGGCGAGACTTCAGGTAGATGGTAAACAATCACTGATTATACATAATCTTGTTTAATGCAAACAATAAGCATTTGTGAAACCTTGGTAAGAACGCAATGTGTGAAAATATAGTATATGGTGTTAAATAGAGTATATGGAGTATTAGTATTACCTAGTGGAAATTGTGTATTGTAAACATGCCTGCTAAATAGTTAACTACAGAGATAAAAAATGAAATGAATGAGTTTTTAAGATAAAATATTACAAAAACAAGACAAGATGAGACTTTTTCTTTTATCCCTCACCCCTCAGTGGATAGAAGTAAAAATGAAAAAGTGGTCACACATTAGCTACTTAAAGCAACATCTTTACTATTTCATTGTGTACATTTCCTGCATTTCCCACTGACAAAATCACAGGCTCAGATGAAGACATCAAGACAAAGAATATTGGGACTACGCATCTTTGCATTATATCTTCTTCTTAAGTGGGTGATATGACCAAAATTTTTCCATGATACAAATAATTTTCAACCACAGAAAATAAACATCATATGTCTGAAATCAGAGACACTACTAATTCAAATGAAAGCCATACCCTATATTTCTCAACACTTGCTTTAATGACTTCTGATTAAATTTGAAAAATTTTAAACTCACATTAGACTGGATAGTTTTCACCTAAGACAACCAACAATCTTCCTTGAGGATTTCTAAGAATTTATTCTCTTGCCTGAAACAAAACCTAAAATCTTAAATCTAAATCTCATAATCACTTTCTCCAAGTGTGTGCCTGAGAATCAGACTTTTCAATCTTATTTCCATAAATACTTTTTGAGAATAAGTAGCTATGTTTACATGGACACATTGTTTCAGTCAGAATGATAGGAGTGATTAGTGATGAAAGTGATCAGGTTAATATGCATGTTTATATGTTACAAGCTTCCAACTCGATTTTATTTTTTGACATGCACACACTGCACAAATATACCCCTGCTGGTTTAAGACACACATATAATACAATATCAATGCTGCAATTACATGTTATAATTAGAAACCTTTATTCCTCTAGAGAATTCAAAAACAAATACGCACTGGATTATTTGCCAAATCTGTTTTGCCAATATGCTATTTTTACAGCTTCAACTGTGGGGTGATCTTGCTTTCGTTTGACGGTGCTTAGCAACCTCTAGAATCCCCATAGAACAAGTCCTGAGTAAAAATGCTGCTTCCCGGATGGATGAGAGTTGGAAGCAAATTCATTGGCCAATTTATTCTCATTTATGTGGTTAAATTTGACCTTTTTTTTTTTTTTTATTCGGACTGTGCTACTAGTCCAATTACAAACGTGTCCATGCAAACACAGCTACTTAGTCTCATTTTGAACAAAACAGACCAATATTTAAATAATTTAATAGGACAATACTGACCAATTTTTAAACATCAGTGTTAAATTTACAGTGTAAAATGGTGTTGCCCAGTTTTAGAAATTGAGTACATTTTAATCTACAAGTGTACAATTACATCTATAAAAAATAATTTCAGTGTTACACTTTCAACTCAATTCATAGTTTTCAATCACATGACCCGGCGGGCAAAACATCCATAGAACTGCAGCATAAGCCTGTCAATTTTCTATCTGTTCCAATACAAAAATATTTAGATCACCTCTCAAAAGAATAAAACAAAGATATGTGAACAAAATGCAAGTTTTGGCCATTAGCAATCCATATAAAATACCCATCGCAATATTTCAAATCACTAAAAACAGCAGTACATTCTAAAATGTCTTACTACTCACTGTCTTACTACATTACTACTTAATGAAAACCTCATAAAAATAACTGGCTGTCAGTGGAGGAAAGCCTTGTTTTACATTTAGTCATTTAGCAGACGCTTTTATCCAAAGTGACTTACAAATGAGGACAATAAAAGCAGTCAAAACTAACAAAAGAGCAAAAATATATAAGTGCAAATGACAAGTCTCGGTTAGCCTGACGCAGTACATGTAGCAAGGTGTATATATATATATATATACACTGAACAAAATTATAAACGTTTTTTACATTAAAACGTTTTTGCCCCCATTTTTCATGAGCTGAACTCAAAGATCGAAGACGTTGTTGTTTTTTTTAAATAAAAAAAAAAAAAGATAAATATAAAGTAGAATTAAAATAGAATAGAAAGTGCTAGAGTTACAGGGTCAAATAAAGGTGGAACAGATGCGTTTTTAGTCATTTCTTGAAGATGGCTAAGGACTCAGCTGCTCGGATCCATTATGTTTTGCCCTCCATGTGGGGTTCCTGTAATAGTGTGACGTCACGTGAAAACTATCAATAGGCAGTGTATTTCCCACAGACCTCTGCAGCACTTTTCAGTATGGAAATCAACCAAGAAACATACCTTTGGTACATTTATACATTTTTTTTTTTTATTAACTGTGTGATAGAAAAGAGAAGATTTGAACTAGGGCTGTCAATACATTAAAATGGTTATTTCTTAAATAATCACACACTTATAAAATAAAGCACACACCATTTTTCTTGTTTAGCATCTAGCAAAGTAAACCATCAGATTCAAGGGTGATTCTCACAAAACTCTATTTTCTGTAGGCTTTTTTCAATGTAAATTTTCCAAAAAAGGACACTTGGAGACTGCAAAAGGACACCAAATAACCAAATGATATAGGTGTTCATATAATTCATAAATTATATGAACACCTATATTATTTGTCTGTGCATAAATACAATGTGCGATCAGAGCATCGAGAGTGCATATTTGCGCATCAATATAACGGACTCACACGTGCTTACCGTACGACTCCTGTACGTCACATCTTTATCCATCAAAACTTTACTAGCAAGATGCTGGTTTGCTTTATCCAGCCGAGAAACATAGTATGCTTATCATCTGGCCATACAGAGGTGGGATGCTTTGACGTTCCGTTCAGTCTGTATTTGCTTAATGGTTCACTGAAAACTTTCCCAGAGTTTAGTGGCTTAAAATGATCTGATCACAAACAGAAAAGCAAAAACAGCTTAAAGGGCAGAATAGAATATTTATGCCTACCAGGGTTACAGGCAGTGCTCGAAGTGGGAAAAAAAATTGCCAGTATTCTCTTGTGCGATATTTTTAATAATATGCATAAAATATAACATAGGCCTAACATTATAATATAATATCATATAATAAATATAATATAATATATAATACAATAAACAGATGGAAAATGGAAAATATCTAAATAAATAAGTATAAAAATAATTGATGATATTTTCAGATTGCTTATTAGTACCACTGGATTTGCTGCTCACAGACAGTAATGCTGGTGCTTTGACTCCGAGTAGTAAAGTTCTGGCAACATATGAGAAGTGCCGGTGTGCAAGAAAAAGCGGCGTTACACTAAAGATTAAAATTGAGAAGTGTCAGTAAGCTACTAAATACCGGCTCACTTCGAGCACTGGTTACAGGTGCTTGGGCCATTGTAGATACTCAGTGTGATAAACTCCCGACTTCCAAGATCATCCACTGTAACTTTACGTTAAATTATTTTAAAGCATTAGGGATTTTGAATTCAATCGCATGCGTCAATGCTGACAGCCCTAATATGCATGCTTGGCAAATAGTTTCCTGAGCCAGTTCATGTGAGCACCACGTTTATCTCTGGTAAGCATATATGAAATGTACGTAGACTGGCTTCAAATATCAAATGATATGTAGATATATAATTATATTTTTGATAGATTATATCATGTACATTTGTTATTGCTATATTAGAGATGTATTAGAGAGTATGTGGCACACTGCAAATGAATGCAAAAGATTGTTAGAATACTCTAATCAATGTTAATAGCACATCATTGTATTTTTTTTCTGGTCTTTTTTAAACAGTGGCCATTTAAAGGCATTGTTCACAAAGAAAGCATACTTAAAGTTTTAAGTTAAATGTTTTAATCATCTCAAATCTAAAGAAAGTGTACTCTAAATTAACGGAATTCTGCAGCAGACTTTCCATACAGTAACTGTATTGCATCACAGAATAAATCCTAAGGAAATAATGTGGAGCATATTACTTTAACCTAAAAACATGTCAAAAGGTTAGTTGAAATGTGAGGGTTTGTTTTCATATTTCACTCTCCAGTTACACAATGCACTTCAGAATCAGAACAAGAAGGCCTTTATTGCCAAGTGTTTACACACACAAGGAATTTGTCTTGGTGACAAGAGCTTCCAGTGCAAAGAAGCACTGGAAGCTTATACTTGTCACGAATCCGGTCCATGGACTTCCGTTCAATCGCCACCAGAGGTCATTCTTCCGTTACATTGACTCTCACACTACACAAACTGTTGCATGTCATCCCGGACTACATATCCCATCATCCATTGCACTGATTGCACACAGCTGTAACCAATCTCACACTCACTATATTACACCCACTCAGATCCTTTTCAAACTGCCGAGTATTGTTTAGCGTGTATCACTGCTATAGCTGATAGCTACCTTACGGAGCCTGCTTAGTTTTCCTAGCCTTATCGGTTTTCTCGTGTTCTGATCTTTGCCTTGTACCTGGATTATTCCTCTAGTCTCGCCCTGTTGGATTACGTTCGCCGTCGACTGACCCTCGCTTGTTTACTGGACTGATCTTGTTTTGTCTTCTATATACCTGTTTGCCATTGCCTGACCCTCGCCTGTTTTGACCACGCCCTTAATAAAGCTTGCAAATGGATCCGTACGTCTCACGTCTTGTTTGCCCCGTAACAGAATACTCGGCCTCACAAGGATCCAGCAGCTTTTCATGTGGACAATGGCCAGGTATGGACACTGCAAAACTTTTTATCAAAGCAGGGCATACGCCCGCTTGAAGGCTATATTCAAGAGTATCTGGACATTGCGTGTTATTCTGATCTGCCAGATTGTGTACTGATAGACTTTGAAACCTTTGCAAATCATTTGTTTTGAACCATTGGTTTAAGGTGCATATTAAACTGGCGCAGTCACGCAATTTCAGTAAACACGGCTTTTATACGTTACAACGGTTTCAAAATGTTTCGAAATTTCAATTGGAGGCCGATCTCAGTCAGTTATTCACATTTTTATATTATGAAAGGATTATAGAACATGAATTTTTTACTATAGCAATTTCAATAGTATTTTAGAAGAAAAGGCAGGTGGACCATGATTTTGGCTGAATATAAATTACTTTTTTGTTCATGTTGTTGTTCATTCTTTTTTGCAGGATGGGACAGCGACATGTCCTGTATTTACCTTTTGCCACCTTCAGTTGTTTGGTCGGACCAAATCCACCAAGATAAGAAGCAGGGAGACAATAGATTATGGGCCAGATTTACTAACAGCTTGCGCCAGTGCAAACCCAGGATTTACTGAAGACGTGCAGTGAAAAGTTAGCGCTGAAAAGTCGTGGACACGGTCATTTATGCGGTATATGCATTTGTAGGAGTTTCCCTTTCAGATGTAAAATTTATGAGAGGAGAGAATATAAATTTAACCACGCAACATGATTTACTAAGGTTTGCAGTAGTGTTGGGCAATATGCTCCATAGTCATATCGTCAGCCTGTGAGATCGCCGATACACAATATTATCATGCTAATTTATTCAATTATTTACTTTCTTAGTTTCAGAGCCGGAGAGTGAACCAACTCCAGGGTAAGACTAAAAGCATCCTAATGTTAGTGTAATCTATTAACTACACATTATATCTTTTTAGTCAAGTAGCATATGGATGTTATGTCATAAAATTAAAAATTTTATATGAATGAATTTGTATTTAACATAAAAAAAAATTGTAAGTTACTAATTATAATGCTCATATTTCCTCAGTTATTCAAACAACAGCTACAGAAAACAAACAAAGAACATCATCACTGACTTCACAAGAATTTATGCACTTAAAAAAAACAAAAAAAAAAAACACTTTATAATCAGTGAAGCTATCTACACTGTATGATGAATAATTCTCTAATACTTACATCGCACGTGTAATGGGGTCAAAAAGGTGTTTCCACTTGCTACACTCATTTTCATGTATGGTCCCTTTTAATTGCACTCTACCTGCACACTCCACCCAGAAAATGAACCAGTTCCGGTAGGGTCATTTAGATTTGCGCCAGCCGAGAGAGTGACTGGCTGCGGTGAGTGAGTGCTCTATGATAAAAGTATATTGTATTAATTGTATAACCATCTTATGGATTAAAATTTATATATACGTGTTTAAATGAATATTGTATGATTTGTGTTCATGCTACATTATATTTGTGGTAACATCAAGTTTGTTCACCTTATTACAGAACATGCACGAGGGTGATTTGCAAATCTGATCACCGCTGTTTAATATGTTGTCAACAGGTACATATTTCTCAATTGTGTTGTTGTATAACTGTTTATATAAATGTTAGTATTTTAGATTCACGCCAGCCGAGAGAGTGACTGGCTGCGAACATGCACGAGGGTGATTTGTGAATCTGATCACCGCTGTTTAATATGTTGTCAACAGAATAAAAGTCTGTCTTCAAGCGCGAATTGGTATCCATCCTGAGTTTTACACAACACAACGCAGAGACAACCCGTTACACGAGCATATCAAGGAAAAACTGCTGGCTGAATTTATGGTGCATTAAGCTGGCACTGTCTCACAGAACTTTTGTTAAACCCACCTACATTCTATTTAAAGGTTTAATTGGCAAATCATCCAAAAAGGTTGCAGGTTCCTTTCCATATTCATAAAATATATGTTCTTTATCACCTGCAAAGAACCCTCTTCATATCATGAACTATTTTCTGTCATTCTTGAGTGTTTTATTTTTGGGGGTAGCTTAAAGTCAACATGAAATTCAAACCGACTCCATTTACTCTCTTAATGCACATTCCTGGTCTTATTGTGAATGATTAATTGGTGCATGTTATTAAAAAGAAAAGTTTGTCTTTGTAATCCTTCTTCAAAATGTAATAACTTGCTCAACCTCTGAAATGAACCTGTGTCAAAAAAGCTATTTAGAAATTCTTTAAGGCTGCCATTTGGAAATGCTGCCTTAAAAAAAAATACCTACAGTTAACAATAATTCAGTGCAAGTTAACATTAATTCAAATGACAACAGACCATTATTTTAGTATTGTTGAATATAGTATATATATATACATATTTCTGCCATGACAGCACATGACCATGTTAATGTATTTGGTCTTGGCAGAATAGATCTGCTACGCTGCTGCTGCGGCAGAGCAAGTACCGAGACTTACTGCTGTGAGCATGTAAGAAATATTGCTTCTGCAAATATAACATACATGGAATAACCCCCATATAGCATACATGAATCACCTCATAGCAGATCTATACAGGTGGAGCTGGGGAAGGTGGAGGGTTTCTGAAGCAAGCTGCAACTGCTACAGCAAGCACTAGTCATATATTTGAATGTTGAGCAGCAAGCTCATTGGCTACCGATACAGGAGAGAACCAATCAGCTCTGCCATGTGATAATGATGTCATTAGGTCAGATTGAGTTAGACCTATCGGACTGCGCCATCTAGAGTTTCATGCCAGAACTCTGTATTTTGACTGGCTGCGGTGAGTGAGTGCTCCGTGATAAAAGTATATTGTATTAATTGTATAACCATCTTATGGACTAATATTGATAAATACGTGTGTTTAAATGAATACTGTATGATTTGTGTTCATGCTACATTATATTTGTGGTAACATCAAGTTTGTTCACCTTATTATAGAGCATGCCACGAGGGTGATTTGCGAATCTGATCACCGCTGTTTAATATGTTGTCAACAGAATAAAAGTCTGTCTTCAAGCGCGAATTGGTATCCATCCTGAGTTTTACACAACTCAACGCAGAGCCAACCCCGTTACACACGTATATCTGCACTTTGTTTATGATGAGAGAATTTGCGAGAGAGCAGAACTCAGTCAGCAAGTGCGCGCACTGAACAACAAAAATTTCAGTCGTGTTTCAGCCACGACTCATCTAAATGCCTTTGGCCACTGCATTCATAACCTCAATGGAATCGTGTGTGATTGGTTATAAATGCGCAACACTGTAAAAAAGCGTAAAAATAAATATGATGGAACAAATAAACCATAATATTAATTAGATAATAATACTAGCCTGATGGTGATAATAATAATCATTGATACACGATACTATCGTCTATCGGCACAACCCTAGTTTGCAGTAGTCAGTTTACTGGTATTTGCGTCATTATTTACTGACCAAAAAAAGCATGTCTTAACCACTTTGCACTTGACATGGCATTATCCTTTTAGCTAACTTATCAGTGTTGCAAAGATCTATAACCTGTAGGCTAGGCTGTCCCCTGTGGCAGACTTTTTAAAATAAAATGCTCAAAAAGCAGTTCAGGAACACGTTGGTCAATGGAGAGTTTTATATACTGCAATACTGTAGGCCTTTTGCCCCATGCTGATAAGCCTTTTACCTCGAGTGTGGGGTAAAATACTCCCTTTGCCATCTCATTTTTATGATTTGTAATCGTGTGTGATTGGTTATAAATGCGCAACACTGTAAAAAAAGCGTAAAAATAAATATGGAACAAATAAACCATAATATTAATTAGATAATAATACTAGCCTGATGGTGATAATAATAATAATAGTCTTGATATCGTCAAAAACATCTGACTATCATTGATACACGATACTATCGTCTATCGGCACAACCCTAGTTTGCAGTAGTCAGTTTACTGGTATTTGCGTCATTATTTACTGACCAAAAAAAGCATGTCTTAACCACTTTGCACTTGACATGGCATTATCCTTTTAGCTAACTTATCAGTGTTGCAAAGATCTATAACCTGTAGGCTAGGCTGTCCCCTGTGGCAGACTTTTTAAAATAAAATGCTCAAAAAGCAGTTCAGGAACACGTTGGTCAATGGAGAGTTTTATATACTGCAATACTGTAGGCCTTTTGCCCCATGCTGATAAGCCTTTTACCTCGAGTGTGGGGTAAAATACTCCCTTTGCCATCTCATTTTTATGATTTGTAGCCCCTAACCCACATTGTACTGCTCATGGGCAATGGCTTTGTTTTATATCAATGAATAAATACATTTTCATATACCATTTAATAGCTGAAAACCTTAAGATATGACCTCTGAACTCTGTTTTTCAATCAATACATTATAGCGAAAACAGCAATTCAAAAAGTGGAAAGAAGCAGGTTTTTGGACAAGAGACATGTTTACATTTTAGCATTTGATCATCTGCGATCAGACCATTTTAAGCCACTAAACTCTGGGAATGTTTTCAGCCCAAGGATCCAGTAAGCGAATGCATTCAAACAGCGAATACATCCAAAACAGCGCTAATGGAGAGAAAGGTGATTTCATAAGAGATGGCAGAGAAAACAGGATTCATTTATTAGGTACGCGAGAGTCCATTATTATTATTGCGCAAGCACACCGTGTCTGTGTGCACTGACAGATAACTTTTTTGCACAAGCACATTTTAATATGCTCCCTAAGTTCAAAATTCATATCTGGCGAGTGTTTTATAATGGATGCTTGCTGGAGAAGCGTGTATTGGAGGAGTTTGTGAGGGTCAGCGGTGCACAGTAGTGGACTTATATGGACTTGTATTTCAGGTGTTCTTTTGGAGTCTTCAAGTGTCCTTTTTGGAAAGACACCTAAATTTACTTTGCAGAAAATATATATTTTTCTTATATTTAACTCACATGTATTTTAAATCTCTCAAATCCTTGTCTTATTTTTTCCCCTTTTTGTTCCTGTACTACTATGAGTAATTCTGACTTTTGGACAATAAACTGTCCAGTGTCTGTTTTCAGACAAAACCAGGATTATGCCTGTAGACCAAAGGAGCTGCAGCCATTTCATTTTGGGTACGTCCTTTTCAGCTTGGGGGGGTACTGGTTAAGCTAGTTAAGGTGCACGTAAATATACCACAATGTCTTTTGAACTTCTAGATACAATTTTGTTTCACAAATCAAGGAAAAATATGAACCGGAGGTTCTCAAGTTGTTTCATGTTTTCATGTAATTTTTCTTCCACCTGATTATTTTGCAGAAATTTCTAGATATCACTTGTTAGTCTTAAGCAAAGTTGAGAGCTTGTTGGTGTTGCTGTGTTGACATGACTTCCATCAACTTCTTGTGCAATTTGGTTAAAAGCACTACAGCCACACACATTCAGATAGGTCACGGATTAATGTAGGCATGACCTCCAGAACCGAAGCACTTTGAATGAAGCACTAAAACCAATACCACTTGTAGTTATGGACTACATATTTATACACGTATATTTAAAAATTAAAACTTTAAACTTAAACTTTAAACAATATCAAATACTACAGAAAAATGAAAATAAGCCTTAAGTTATGTACTCTTCTCTAACCGGAAATGTCGCCCACATTTTAAAACACAGCAGACTTGTTCAAAATATTGTGGATAGCTCAGTAAATTAAATTGAGGCTGTACAGTAGGACAGATTGCATGTTTGTTTCATAGGATAATGCACAGCTAAGGAAAGGAGGTCTTGATAATGTACTTCATCACATTCCATACTTCTCACTTTCTCCCAAAGCTAATGTCTTAAAGACGACATTAATCTGCCTCCCTCTGTCATTAATGCTGCACAGGCTCCTGAGTTAGCCAGATACCCCAGATAGTGACATATCTCACCTTCATCTTATTTGCAAACAAATTATTGCACAAAACTAATTTTCTGTTTATTAATTATTCATTTAATTAAGAAACAGATCACCCAAAAATTAAAAATTGCTGTTAATTTACTCACCTTCAGGCCATAGGTGAAACCACGACCCTTAGTGATTCATAAAATGCAAGTCAATGGCTACCGTCACTTTTAGTGTAAAAAATAAAAAAAACACAACATTGATACCTGCAGCTCCTGACAATATATTGAGGTCTTATGAAGTGAAACGATGAACCAGTTCACCAAATCAGACTGAACCATTTGAAATGGTTTGTGGCTCAAGCCAGCACAAATCTACAAGTTATTTAATCAAAACTCACTTTCGGATGTATCCAACAGTCACTCTGACTTGAAATGAGCCAATATACCGGCATATTTGATACTATGATGCTGGTTTTTGCCAACTCATTCAGTGCTACATTCAGCAATACACTGAACTGAGGACCAAAGAACTGATGAGCTGCTGATATGAGCATGTGTAAAATGACCACTTGAATGAAGGGGCGGAATGAAAGTTTGTATGGTTTCTCACGATTTATGTAAAAATGACTGATCAAGACTAGTTTGATCATTTTATACGTGCTAGACATGTAAAACATCCATATTTCAAATCATAATTGGGTGCTTTACTAATATAATTGCATATACATTACGAAAAAAAAATTACCTACAAATTGGATGGCCTAAGGGTGAGTAAATTGACAGCAAATGTTCATTTTGGGCTGAACCATCCCTTTAAATCCTCTTCAAGAGACATTTACATTTTTTTCTCTATTATCTAAATTAGGAGGATAAGATTGATTGAATAATTGATAGATAACTGATGTCATATTTTCTCACTCTCATTCCATTAATTTGGAATGTGTAATTCTATGCCACTGTGCTAGGCAATTCATTATTGAGTGTCGTTTTGAGTAAAAGGCACATTTGTCTCTCTCATCAGTGAGAGTTCCAGAGCAAAATCCTCCTGCCAGCCAACTGGTTATTTAATTGGTCTAAGTTTGAATGTTTTATTCATATGAATAATTTTATTTGTAGACCTTTTTTCAACATTTAGTACTTCAAAGTAATCTCTGTCAGTGCTAAAAACATGATGAATACATTAGCGACACGAAGAAAAGACAAGAAGGAACATTACCTCCCTTTCACCAAAGATGACAGTTACATCCTCCTTCTTGGCATTTTTTACCATGATGGTCACTACAACTTGAGACTCTGTCTGGTACCAGTCATGTCTGAAGTGGAGTAGGTACTTAAGTGTGACATGATTTTAGCTTTTCTTATTGTATTGGATCATAATTAGTGTAACAAACAAAAGTTGAAGAGTAAGTGGGTTTAAAATAAAACAAGCATCACCACCACACTTACTTGACAAACAGGGTTGTAGATTGCTTCCGTTTAAAAGTAGTCATTTGTTTGTGCATTCCAGTGAAACCAAGGAGAAAAACCACAAGAAAGACAGAATCATTGTTCACTTCAAATAGTTAGTGCTTCTCTTCCCTCATGTTACTAAGGACTCTATTTAATGAAATACAACGAACAACAGCACGACACAAATGGTCAATTATAAGATTAAAACGAAGCAAGAAAAATAAAGTTCTTATAAACTGTTCTTTAAGAATTCAGTTAAACACAGGAAAAGACGGCAAACATGCTTACCGAATCTGAGGTTTGGTTTGGAATGTGTGCTGAAAATTCAGAGAACAAGAAGGTATTAGTTCAAGCAAAACATGCACACAAAAAATACACTTCATATTGACTACTTTAATATAGGGGAGAAAAAGTCATATCAGATGTAAGCATATGACACATGGGTGGACACACACAAAGTTTTAAAAAATGGCATGCAAAGATTAATATGAAATTGAAACTGTGTTCACAATGGTAGTATAGTTCAATTAGTAGTAATAATGTCTTTATGAATAATTTAATATTATTTTAATTATACTCACTATATGATATTATATTTTAATTTCTATTATTTTTCCCATCTCTGAAAATCTAAATTGTAAAATTACTGTGTTTTCTATGACCATGGGAAATCAGTTGATTTAACAGCATACACCAAGCTATAGATGGTTGCTGCTAATTAAAGAACACTTACAAATATTGTATTACTTAGCTATAAGGAATCTTCTGAGAACACTCACAAATCCACCTTATATGTGAATGTAGTGCTAAATTTTTGAGTGTTAAGCATTGTACCCTGAATCTTTTTTCTGTAGTGAACTGCAATGCACTGATTTTAATTTTAGTGAAAGCTTTCTTAATAGTCAATCAAAAATTGTGTCATAGATCAAATGAAGTGCTTGGTGAATTTACACATACTTGCCATTTTATTCTCACAGTGCTGGATCCATGTTTGAAATCCTTCAATAGAGCCTTTATAAAACAAATACATATCAAAATGCAATACTTTACACGCAAATTTAATGAATCACATTAGGTGAAATGACATAACTACAATTCATTCCCATTGTGGCATATTTTACACAACATATAATTCAAATTTGTGTATAATTCTAAGGCGACATCACACTAGATGATTTTACAGCCTGTGGGCATGGCAACATCTCTTTGGAGACATGATCACAGCCATAGTGACTCAACTCCTTGCTTAAATAATTCTTCAGTCAACAAGAAATCTACTTCCATTCTGTTTGAAAATATAAGCAGCAGCCGGTGACTGAAAGACCAAAGAGCTTCTGAAGCTTTGACCAGCGGGTGTCCTGCTTGTGCCTGGTTCTTTTCCATTTAATGATATAATAATAATGATGGGATGTTCACAAACAGTATACCACTGCAAAGGTATTTCAAACTTCTATTTAACCCCAAACAAGAATGAAAAAGAACTTTGACTTGAGTATAATGGGGCCTTAAAGAACGCCAGGCCTAAACCACAAATTGCATTTATTATTAATTACAGAACATTAAAAATATGAAATTTGCTTTGAAGAAAACAATATTATAATATGAACTACAATAAATGCCACATTTTGCCACGTCTTTTATATATCTCTACAGTTGACGCTTTATTTTGATGCCATAATATATAGACTCATATTGCCCAGTCTTACTTACCCTTAACCACAATAAAGTAATTCTGAATCATGTAGTGTCACACCGCCTTTGAACTGTACACATTTAGGCAAATGCATGAACTCAGTGACACTCACAATCAAGCTCTTTTCCAGTTGTGAGGGCCTCATGAGCAGTAATGAAGTTATGTAGGTGATACTCTGCAATTCTTCAAAAAGAATAACAAAAACACATTAGGACTTTTATTAATAGTTTTCCTTTGCCTTTCTTTCTCTCTCTCTCTTTTTCTCTCTGTAACATATAATGCGCACATCAACCCAATCACTTTATTTAGCGTGCATGTAAACACTACATTCAGATTCATTAATCAACGTTTATCTGTGTGTTGCATATTTTACGGAGGACAGCTTCCAGAACCTAAGAGTACAATGTCAGCAGCATGATTTGTCTGAACGACAGAAATAATCATATTAAAGGGAGTCTTTTTTTCACATTTTCTTATGTATTAATTTCTATTATGTAATAAAGAGGAAGGAGTACAATATTAGGCATTTTGGAATATTATAAGTTATTTTATGTTGGATATTAAAAGTTACATCTGTTTGTTGATGGAAATTGTGGACAATTTGTGCACTAAAACATTTCTTTTGTTCATTGTGACACTTTTACACTAGTCTACACTGCACCAACAGACACCAACCACTGGCAATAGACACGATTGTCGAATCAGTGTTACCCGTAAGTCCATTTGTTTTCACAGACTGAACACATTCAATTGCCATTTGTTGGGTCATGACATGTCTAAGCAGTGTGGTATGATTTTTTTTCAACAAACTCGGACACAATCTGGTTATTGACGTGATTGGTCAGTATCTGTCAGTGCAGTAAGAACTAGCCTTTAGGGTAAAATGTCCCTCAAGATTTAAGGCAGAAAGCCACCAGAGGCATGTTTTGCCGGTGTTTTAAATTTTTTTTATTTCATAATTATTGGAATGCATGTGATGAATGCATGCGATTAATAATGAAATGGATCAGATGCACATTTCAAATTTTTAATTTTTCTTTATTCATCATAGCCTATTGAGTGGAATCATTCAATCTGAATTTTTTCCCCTTTGTCCTATAAGAAATACTCTTCTTAAATGGGCATTTTCTCGTAAATTCTCATGTTACCTATTACTACATTTAACACAGTACCTTTCTGTTCTGATTTTCTATGTGGCAACATTCTTATGTTCAGTTTTGACAACACTAAGGTGATCTATGCTGTCGCTCTTTTGCCCCACATCTGATTACAATGGTCTCACTGTTACAACAGTCAATTTTAAGGGAATTTCATCAACAGAATGCCCAGAATGCATAGCACTTCAATGACTTCTTATTGATGCTGGGATATAGAAATTTACAGGTCTGTGTTTTATGTGAGGAAACACTGTATTGTGAACTTACCCAATTCTTAAGAAGGCAAGCACCAGACCTGGCTGCAGCTGGTGGGCTTTCTTAGCATCTTCAATTGCTTCTAAAACACAAAAAAGTGTTTCATAATTTGATTTACATATTTCACCCTTAAAAAAAAGAACATAAAAACAAAACAAAACAAAACTATCTATAGTCTTAAAGAAATGGCATACTCAAACAGATACAATTCATGAAGCCTTTGGACTTCAAGCATAATTGATGCAAAATTAATCATCATAAAACATTATCACATTCCAGCAAGAGGTGCTTAACTGCTAGCTTAGCTTAACTTAGCATCAAACCATGTTTTGCTCCAAAATTAAACTATACAACATCAGTCGAGTGTTTAAAATAATATTCTGTAATCCGATCGTGACTAATAATCATAGAATAAAATAGAAACTATATTATTTTATACTACAGGACTGTTGAACGCATGAATCTGACTGATTGATAATCGTTTAAAGGTGTGCAATTATTTTTTTGGAAACGCATGGCAAAAGTAGTTCAAGGCAGGTCTTGACCGACTGCATTAAAGTTACATACGATTGAGCCAAATTATTTCAGTTATTTCAAAGGTCCTTAGGTCCACCTTAAAACAGTAAAAGAGCCTAAACAAATAAACCAAGCCAATAAATACATTAAAAAAAAAAATGGATAAAAATGACAAACTATTTCCTTGTTTTTTCTCCTCCATAAAATTGTTTCATTATTGACAGAAAGCATGCTTTCCTTCTCCCACTCTCTCTCCCATACAAAATCACACACAGAGTACAGACATTCGCACACATGGAAACATACATACACACACACACACGAACTTGCTGTCAGTGTCCCATGACTTTATAAATAAAACCGTTTCACAGTTGAAAAGCTACATGACAATGCTTAGTAGAAAGGTGGTAAGTAACATTGCTGTTCTTGAAACAGTTAAACTTAAAGTTTCATTATTAGTAGAGATGCTGTTGCCGAACACTGTTGAGACTCACAGACTCAGGTAATTCGCACAGGTCATGTCGATTAGCATTCCATTATAAATATACTGTATTCTTATGGAAATACAAGAGATGGCTTGAAGAACACAGATAACCCATATATTGTCGCAATAGTGTGTTTGTCTTCATGTTTCAGTCAAATGTCCCAATCTGCTTTTTATTTAGCTACTGTGATAGCTGGATGTTTTTGTCCGTATTAGGAATTTGCATAGTAAGTTTACCACTTCCATGAGTCTTACTTGTGGACTTTCTACAAAAGGCCACTCTCCAGCTTCCAGTATATGCAACAGACACTACCATAATGCTCAAATTGCCTCATTTTGGATAAACGTTTAGTAAAGTCCTCTAATGCAAAGAGTACATGAGTTTTTTCTCAGTGAATGCATAAGAAGCTTGTATTTCATATTAAAGGGGTCATATGATGCAATTTCAAATTTTCCTTTCTCTTTGGAGTGTTACAAGCTGTTCGTGCATAGATAAGATCCCTAAAGTTGCAAAGACTAAAGTCTCAAAACCAAAGAGATATTCTTTATAAAAGTTAAATTTAAAGAATTTGCCACTGATGATTCAGACGTGAGTTTTCAGCAGTGTAGAGTAGCGCTTGTTGTCTGTCGTTTCTCTGATCCCAAATGCATACATGGTTTTATGTTTACGCGGCGCGATACGCAACGCAACGCGTAAAAAGACAGTATAAGTCATTATAATCAGTAATTATGTCCCCACTGGATGCAACAAATGCCTCGTTTGTAATGGGATTTATTGGTGTTGTCTCATCACGCCGGTAGGTACACGGCATCACAGTATGGTAAGGGGCGTAACATTTCCGTCACGTTTTTAGCAAGGTCATATGACCCCTTTAAATGCGTAGACTCAATGAAGAAATTACTGTCACTTTCTCCCAAGGTTTTTTTTTCTCCATTTCAGTCACGATGGAATTTTGATTCCTTGCCACTGTCGCGTTTGGCTTGCTTAGTTGGGGACACGATTTCTGGCAATATTGATGACTTGACTGCACGGACACTATAGAGAATTACGTCACAATCTTTTCACTCCGCATTGCATTTCGGAAGGCGCCGCCATATTAGCAGGATACGCTATCTGTTCCCATGGTTACTTCTCATTCTCTATAAGGATAACTGCTTATCTTTTGTTTTGTTAGTTAAACAATCATTCATTCTTCACTGTATCGTTTGCAGGGAAGAGAAGCTATTTTATCGCACTGCATGATAATTAGATTTTTCTCTTAGGTTTTGAAGAATTTGGTTTACAATGTTTACCTGATTAGTGTGAAAACAGTGTCGCCCGCTGGACGCTCGTTGCTGCTTCAGCCATCATATGGTAGATTATCCAAATAAAAGTGTGTGTTCAACAAGCTGACAGAAGTTGATCCATTTCTTTGTTGGAAACTTTTAAATGACAAAGTATAATTGTTGTCATTATAAATATTAATTTTTCCATGGCCACCAGTCACGAACTCACTGTACTTTTTATATTTATTTCAACAAATGACAAGCAAAATCAAATCCCTAGGAGCTTGTGAAAAGTTTTGTAGCATTTTCAAATGCTGGTTTAATATACTAAGACAGTGATGCTAAAAGACATGCAGATGAGCCAGAATATTAACCCGACATGTTTAAATGTTAAACGTAAAGCGTTTCCCTCTCTTTAGAAAACTGTAATCTAGAAAGCGCTTATGGATTAAGTCATATCTAAAGTTCATATTTTGGGCTCATCTGTTTTTCTGCACATATTATGCTTTATTAGTAAGATGTGTGTACAGTCTCGGTGCATTAACCCTTTAAAGCCCTAAGGGCATTTTTGCCTCACTGAAGCTGATATTTTTTCTGAGTGACATACACAAAAATAATGACTCATAACTCCAAGACCGTAGCAAGGAGAGTCAAAAGGTAGGTATCGTTTGATAGAAATCTTTCTATATTTTTAGGGGAAAAAATCTTTGCATTTGAATGTTCTCACGTTGAGAAATAGGTGATAAAATGTAAGAAAAATTAGTGTGGTTTAGGGAAATTTTTCAAATTCTTATTTGATGTTATATATATAATGAAATAAAAAGGTAGGTGAAAATAAATTTTTTGGCGATGTTCCCCAACATATGTGCTGTATGTGAATTAAATTTTGTGGTGATATCATGAAGTAAGCAAAAGTTACAGCATTTGGAACCAAGGTAGCCTTTCTCTTAGCCCTTTACAGTTTTGAAATTGTTGTTTTGAATTTGAAGTAATGCCTCACTCAAGTTTAGTCAAAGCCCCAAACAATTATACTTGTTTTATTCTACTCGATGAGACCTTTCACTCAGCACTACCTAGGAGTTAATCAAAGTGGCCACATGCATTGTAAAGGTCAGACTCCAAGCTTTCAAATGACACCTATTTTGTGTTGATCACTGCAGTGATTTAGAAAAATGTGATTATTATTTTTTTCTTCACTAGGGGGCGCCCGCCGGCGGTACACTCCGGTTTAGAGGAACTAGGCAGCACTGGTTAGGAGTTGATCAAAATGGTTGGATGCATTCGAAAGCTGAATTTCTCTAAGCTTTAAAATGATACCTAATTATTTAAAAAAAAAAAGTGATATAAAAGATAAAATACACAGAAATGTTCTAGGTTTTACATTCTGCTTGTCAAGTTTTCAATGGAGCATTGGGTGCAATGGTACACATTGGTACCAATGGTACATATTGCATTACATAGCAGACTGTCGTCACTCAATAGCTGGATGTCTAAGTGGTGCCGCAGAATAACATAGGTTTCATAGACAATTGGACGAAGACCCTATTCCATCTAAGCTCCTAAAAGAGGTGCTTCCAGTAGTCATAGATCCTCTTCTGGCTATTATTAATTCATCATTGTCATTAGGATATGTCCCAAAAACCTTCAAACTGGCTGTTATTAAGCCTCTCATCAAAAAACCACAACTTGACCCCAAAGAACTAGTTAATTACAGACCGATCTCAAATCTCCCTTTTCTGTCCAAGATACTAGAAAAGGTAATATCCTCATTGACCACAACATTCTTTTGAATAGAATAGAAAATTTTGATGGCATTAATGGAAGTGCATTAGCATGGTTCAAATCGTACTTGTATGACCGCCATATAATGAGTTTGGGCTCCTTTTAATCGGGAGAATTTTCTGAAAATAATGACGTGTAATTTTCTATGATCTTATGCATGTTTCATGAAGTTAGAAATAAAAGCGCAAAGTGAACGTACAGTTATTTATTCTGCTGTGCCTCAAGAGCGCCTGTCTGGGTTCATGTGTCACAGCTCTATGAATGAAATATTTTGATCTGTGTACATATGACACATGACTATCTGAGCTGTATGATGCTTTTGACATATTAGAGTAAATGGCACAAAAAACATATTTTGTAAATTATGAATTTTTTTTGTCATTTATCAGCAAATAACTCGACACTACTTTGGAGTTAATCAAAGCGGCTACATGCATTGTAAAGCACAGTCTCTAAGCTTTCAAATGATATATTTTTTGTTGATCAAAGCAGTGATTTGAAAAATATGATTAGTAATATTTTCGCGGAGGGGGGGCGTCCCGCCCGCGGTACACTCCGGTTTAGAGGGACTTTTTTATTTTATTTTTTAAAAATTTTTATTTAGAGGGAGATTTTATTGCTAAGCTTTAAAATTATTTTGTGTTATTCCATTCAGGGGTTGCTTAGTAATTTGATTATAAATTTTTTCGTGCAGGAAACCTCGGGCTTAAAGGGTTAACAAATATCCTGACCTTTGCTGTTGGTCTCTGTGCAGGACTGTGCATTCATGCGACTATATTAGCGCAGCAGTTCACTCCGACTCACCCAGGAAAAGCACACAAGTTGTAAAAAAACAAAATTAATAAAATACAAAATGAAATACAGTCCATGTACTGTCTTCTCTGAGGTAAATATATCTGTTATGTGCTCTTTGCTTGTGTGCTTTTCCTGGGCGAGTCGGATTGAACTGCTGTGCTAATAAAGTCTCATGAAGGCACAGTTGTGCACAGAGATCAACGGCCAAGGTTATTCAAGATATTCGTTAAATCAGGGTTCTTCAACGGACATGGAGCAGGGAGCCCTGATACAAAATGTGTCAAGCAGAGCTACATATTAAGCATACAGCCTTCAATATTAAAAGAAACTAACCATATTATTAAGAATAAATTATATTATATGATGTTAAACAGTAGATCAGAACAATGCACATAATTGTTGCATGCATCACTTCCTGGACAGTTTATTACTTTTAATTGTTAAAATTTAGATTTATGCATCAAACAACATATTGAGATAAAAAAAAAAAACAGAATTCATTAGTTGTCTGAAGTTGTTGTAAATTATTTTAATGGATTTGCAGAGTCATACATTTTAATTTTACTAGTCAGATGGACATTTACATTCATCTGAACTTTAGCTACAAGTTTATTAAAATTTCACATTTTAATTTTACTGTGAGATGGGCAATTAAGAATCAAATCACTGAGTATCAAAAATTTGTGAGGGTTTTTAAATAAAGTGCATATGCTATGTGTAAGCAACAGCTCCACCATAACAAGAATAGCAATGTACAGTGAGACATTTAAGATTATTTACTATGCATTACTTTTACAAATAACTGAAATGGAATTTAAATATACATACATACATATACATATACATATATATATATATATATATATATATATACACATATATATATATATATATATATATATATATATATATACAGTA
>NW_015666546.1:59868-71765 GCF_001515625.1 Sinocyclocheilus rhinocerous
TTAAGTAACTTGTGCATTGTTTTACTTACTTGTTTTTGACATATCCGACTGAACTACAAACTTTCCAGTGATGTCTGTGAGAAAGGGATATTCACTCGACAAGCTCGCGCATCTGCGCCGCTGCGCTCTCAATCCACTCAGCGTGATTTGCTTACCAACTGGCGCAAATTAGCTATACTTAATACTGAATGTTTAACGTTATATTCATTGCATACATATACTTCGTAGACATCCTTAATCTCTAATAACCATTCTGCTGTCTGTTGTTGGTGTTTCTTTGTCTGAATACGGCACTTATCACATGCTGTGTGGTATCGGCGTTTGGTATCGGGGCATTTTAACGAGTACGAGTACAGGAGCTCAGTATCGGGCCCGATACCGATACCAGTATCGGTGCATCCCTAATATACAGTACATACATACACATATATATATATATATATATGTGTGTGTGTGTGTGTGTGTGTGTGTGTGTTTGTGTATTGATATTAATATTTTTCTAGTAATCTATTAGTCTGCATTTACATTGTGCTTATCTATTTTTACATGCCATATTTTTGTCACATGCTAGTATCACTATGTCAATTGCAATTTATATGTAGATGTCACTTCCAAAACTCTGCAGAGTGTAATTGGCCATCGGTCCTCTTAGCAGCATGAAAAACAATACTTTTATTCAATGGATTATAGCTATATAGTCTCAAAAGTGCTAGAGACCGCTTAGTTTACAATCACTAAAAAGCTGTCACTAATCTCAGTTTACAATCTTACAACATTCCATTAAAATCAATAAAGCTGTCTACACTGCATAATAAATCTATTACTTACATAATACTTACATTGTTGTTGTTTGTTAATGAGAGGATTCGCGAGAGCGAGCATTACTCAGTGGTGAACAAAATCTCTGACATTTTGAGTGGTGAGTGGATTCTAACTTAAATGGATAGTTCACCCAAAAATGAAAATTCTGTCATTAATTACTCACCCTCATGTCGTTCTAAACCAGTAAGACCTCCGTTCATCTTCGGAACACAAATTAATATATTTTTTATGAAATCTGAGAGCTCTCTGACCCTCCCATAGACAGCAATGTAATTACCCCGATCAAGGTCCAGAAACGTAGCAAGGTCATCGTTAAAATAATCCATGTGACATCAGGGGTTCAACCGTAATTTTACTAAGCTATGAGATTACTTTTTGTGCGCCAAGAAAATAAAAACAACGACTTTATTCAACAATTCGTCTCCTTCGCGTCACCCTATAGCGCCATTTTGGAGAGACGTATGCTGTTCTGTGTCAGCTGTGCTATGCGGATACGTTGTTTTCGCAGCTGACACAGAACAGCATACGCCTCTCCAAAATGGCGCTATAGGGTGACGCGAAGGAGACGAATTGTTGAATAAAGTCGTTGTTTTTATTTTCTTTGCTCACAAAAAGTAATCTCATAGCTTCGTAAAATTACGGTTGAACCCCTGATGTCACATGGATTATTTTACCGATGACCTTGCTACGTTTCTGGACCTTGATCGGGATTTCATTTTTCATTTTAAACACCTCTGATTGGCCATTGAGTTCACAGATCAACAAACATGTCTGCGATTGGCTACATTTCTCACCGCTGCGAAAACACGCTGAAAATAGGAACATTTCATGTTCTCCAAAGCTCAAACTCAAAAACACAATGGAGTGTTTGCTAAATCTGTTTCGCCAATAACATTATATCATAACAGTATCAATTGAGGGTGCTCTTGCTTTTGTATCAGGGTGCTTATATTTAAAATTGACTTTGTGATGTTTTTTTTGCCCATGTTTTAATTTTTTAACAAAAATAGTATTTGTGATCAAACATTAATTGGCGACCCCCAGCAGTACCGCTTCAGACCCTCGGGTTGAAGACCCTTGCGTTAAATATGTTAAATGCTATGTTCCCTCTAAGTTGTGCGCATGCGCACTTCTTAAATTGTGACTAGGCAGAAGAAATATTATGCCGCGCACAGCACACGCAAAAAAAAAAAAAAGAGCTAGGAAAGCCTTTTGATTGAATTCTGGTAAATGCAAAATAATTGAAATGCTTTAGCAACAACAACTCTATAACGGTTTGCCTGTGTTGTCAAAAGACCCGGTATTTCGGTACCAAGTCGGTACTAAAAAAATTAAACGTTACGGTACCAGGTTTTTTTAAGTACCGGTGGTACCGAGTACCCGGTCAACCCGGTTCTTGATGCGCTATCCGAAAGCTATCCTCTTCCAGTTTTGCCAAGTCCGCGGTTTTCCCGTGGAATTGGGCTGCTTTGTTGCTATAGAGTTAGCGGTGAATGCGGTTTACAGGTTATGGAAAGAGAGCGTGCGCACACACACAGAGACGCGTTTCCAACCCCGCAAACACCGAGTTGATTCGTCTTTCACATCTCCTTTTTGAACAGACCCATACCCACAGAATTATGTCAAAATACCCGTCTCGACAATCATTCTCGTAAATGCAGTCAGTTATGTTTTAAATAAATGTAAACAGTAGAGAAGAAATCGTATGTGTATCATCATGGATCCGTGCAGTCAGTCTTAAAGGGACAGCAGCCTATAAATACCTGCTGCTGAATGTGTCACTAATGTTAATCAAACAAGAAAACACAGCTTTAACAAAGATTAATTTAATTAAATCTAAATTTAATTCATAGAGTGAACACAATGCAGTGTTATTTTACACTTAATTATTACATTTCTGTAACTGAATACTACTGTTTATTTTATCTATTCTTGTAAATTGTGTTTGTTCTTTTTTTTCTTTTTCTTTTTTTTTTTTACTGACTGTTTACTTGCCTTTAATCATGTTTGAACTGTCTTAGGCTATAGTTTTTGCTGTAGTATATGAAGAAGTACTTAAAGTGTACTTTTATATTATATTATACTATACTATACTATATAATTTATATTATATTATATTCAATGGTCTCTCTAATTTGTATTTCTTGCGAAGCAAACTTTTCTCTGTTGGGCGGACATTTTGGCCATCTGAGCAAAAAACATTCTTTATATCAGACCTGTATAGTGCACAAACAAAAAACTGTGTAACTTTTAACTTGAATGTACTATTTATATTTGATTTGACCCTTGAGGTAACTAAATGATGCACATTTTAGGTTACCTGAGAAAATTTTTTTACAGTGCTGTTACCAAGAAATTCTATTAAAAATCATAAAAAAAACCTCACACAGAACAGTTCAATTCTTTATTATAATATAATTGATTATAATTCTGCGCGGTCGCAATTAAGAAGTGCGCGGCCCGCATGCGCGCAGCTTAGAGGGAACATTGATTATAATAAATAATTGAACTGTTTTGTGTGAGATTTTTTTTTTAAATGATTTTTAATAGAATTTCTTGGTAACGCAGCACTGTAAATGTTTTCTCAGGTAACCTAAAATGTGCATCATTTAGTTACATCATGGGTCAAATCAAATATAAATAGCACATTCAAGTTAAAAGTTGTACACTTTTTTGTATGTGTGCTGTACAGGTCTGATATAAAGAATGTTTTTGCTCAGGTGGCCAAAATGTCCACCCAATAGAGCAAAGTTTTGCGCAGCAAGAAAAAAAATTTAGAGGGAACATTGAATGAAATGTCGGTTCATTTCTCTCCGAACCCTATCGTATTCCACCATTGGAATATACAGTATGTGTCGCATGGGACCATTCTGTGATACTTTTGCATCTTATTTAAAAGCTTGATGATTATAGCCATATACTGCCATTATATGGAAGAGCATGTGTGGGACAGATCACTGTATCCAATTCCAGCAACATGTGAACTGATCATCTCTTCCTCTTTACATATAGTAAAATAGCACAAAATAAACATGACAGAACATCAGAAGGTGTCGAAAGAAACCGTACAACTTACTTAAATGTATCAAGCCTAATGTAATCACTCAATCAGTGTTATTTATTTATTTAAACTTCTAAACTTGTCCTAGACAGAATTAATTTGTGCCACATTATTTTTGTCAGACCACGCTACTGTAACGTTGAATATAGCACCACCATATAGAGATCCAGTATTCAATTTGTTGTTTGAATGTTTCACTTTTAAACTGCCAAGATTTTTTGCAATATTTGAAGAGCCAATGGACTTTTTTTGTTTTGGAGACAAACAGCACTGACGATGTGAGTGCATCTCTTCTTTGGGGAAAAAGGGAAGGCTTTCCTTCTATAATATAGGACCTTTAATATCCTATGTGTCAGCTAAGAAATGTGCAGCTTTGCAGATGCAGCTGAATCTGCAGTCCAAATTAGAGGGTCTTGACAGAAAAAAAAAGTAAAAATACACCCAGTAAAAGGCTGCATAGAGTTAGTTAGTAGTCACTAGGTTGGCATTGTATCAGCTGTTAACTCTGAGGGCAGAATCTGCATTATTTTATGCAAGGCAAGGCTATACGAATTGAAAAAATAAGCACGGGCATCTTTTAGCAAGGCTTGTAAAACAGAGACCAAGCACTACTGCAGCACTTAATGATTCAAACAATGTTTTATAGGTGACCATTAGGTCTAATAATAAATGTAATTAATTAATTTGTAATGCTCTTCTTATCACCCAGTAACAAAAAAAATTAATTAAAAAAAACCCTCGAAACTACAACTTATAGTTAAAGGTGGCATGCCACTGCTTGATTTATGTTTCTATAATTGGGCTTGTCATATAAGAATTATTGTGGGCTGGTTGCAAGAGGAGCCAGAAACAGGAACAGACTAATGGTTTGTTTATCCGTTCCCTTTACAATCTGTGGTTACCTTGGAAAGGAAGTCCACTGGCTCTGAAATATGCAAATTCAGTCTCAAATGCAAGCATTGCTTCAGCTTGGGAAAGGGACTTTATGCAGCTCCTCCAGGATTTTGTGATTGTGTGATAGCAGAATTTAACGCAAAATCAAGAAAACTCTGCAACATTCGGAGGAGCTCGCGATTTCTCTAAAGTGGCACAGATTTTTATAAAAAAAATAAAAAAAACACAAAATATTCAAAGACATTAATGGCGCTTTTCCACTGCATGGTATGGCACGGTACGGCTAGGTACGGTCCACTTTTGGGGGGTTTTCCACTGGGTACAGTACCTGGTACTTTTTTAGTACCACCTCGGTTGAGGTTCCAAGTGAACCGTACCGTTACCAAAACGTGACGTGTACACTCTGCTGATCACGGATTGGCCGGAGAGAACTGTCACTACCTGCGTCACTGAACTTGCGACACAAACACAACAGACCCGCTAGATTTAAATCTGCACAGCCAGCGAAGGATCAAACGCAACTGTTTTGAACGAGCGCACCTTTTTTAACAGCCAAAAAGTGTCTGTTTCGTTGTCTGTTGAGGAAGTACAGACGTTCCTCTCGTTGATAGCAGAGGAGCGGATCCAGCAAGAGCTTGATGGGGCGACGCGGAATGAAAAAGTTGTCCAGGAGTCACGGCAGTAGAAGCGGCGCAACTATAACAACTAATCTAATATAGTGAATAATCCCGCCCACTCTAAGCCAAGCCGAGCCGTACTGAGCCGTGCCAAGTCGAGTCGTACCACGCAGTGGAAAAGCGCCATAAGTCTGAAACATGTGTTACTTCAAATATTGTGTACTATTCAAAAGTAGGCTACTGTTATATTCAAAGTTATTTTTGTTATATTATACTAACTTATTAAATGCCTGAAATAATTAAATAGTTAGAAAATAATTACAATTTTTTTAAATGGAACCTTTTAACCTTTAGACAAGTTTTATGTTTTGTCATACACTTGATACAACAGGCTTTTATATAGTATAGCATTTTTATTGTAGGGGCAAAACACAATGCAATGCAATATGCCTGCAATAAGAGATGAACAAAGAAACATTCCTCAAAAGCCTGTTGCATCATATTTGATAAATACATTTTAACATGATTTTTCTAATGCTAATAATTTTTGCTCATGTAGTAGAGATTTTTTAGCTAAATTTTATTCATGTTGAGGCCTTAGAAATTCATGTAGCTATCAAAAAAGTAGGGTTAAAATGACAACACTCACGTTTTTGAAAGTTAATTCAATAGTGTGATAATACCATATGATAAAAGCTTCAGCAATTATCGTGAAATTAAAAGTTGATATTGTCACATGCCTACTCCATTCATATATATACATCCAATTATAAAATTACCAATATTCTATAAAATATCATCTTTTGAGCTCAATGAAAGAAACTTTAGTTTGGAACAAGTGGAGATGTTAAGAGAGTTAATTATGACAGAATTTTCATTTTGGGAGGAACTATCCCTTTAATTAATCTTTATTTTTATATGAAAGAACGTCTCTTTAAATTCTGCTTTTAAATTCTGTCAATTTTATAATGAAGTTCAAACAATAAACGTGTTTTTGATGATTTTTAATGTAGCATTAAAGGGGTCATATGACGTTGCTAAAATAACAGTATGTTGTGTATTTGGTGTAATGCAATGTTTATAAGGTTTAAGGTTAAAAAAACACATTATTTTGCACATACTGTACATTATTGTTTCTCCTCTATGCCCCGCCTTTCTGAAACGCGTCGATTTTTACAAAGCTCATCGGTCTGAAAAGCGAGGTGTACGCTGATTGGCCAGCTATCCAGTGCGTTGTGATTGGCTGAATACCTCAAGCGTGCGACAGAAATGTTACGCCCCTTACCATACTGTGATACTGTGATGCATGTTGGCGCGATGAGACAACATCAAATAAATTCCATTACAAACGAGGCATTTGTTGCATCCAGTGGGGACATAATTACTGATTATAATGACTTAGGGGCTGTTCACATGTCGCGCCTAAAAACGCGTGGAAAACGCTAGGCGTGCCGCTTTCTGCTTTTTTCCAAAGCATTCGGGTGCTTGCGCTCCGGAGGCGTCTGCCGTTGCTAAGCAACCATGACCTGCGCTCTCCATGAAGACACGGAAGTTTCAGCAAAGGATAAATGGATTTGCAGCACTAAAAATCGCTTGCAGTAGCTCTACTACTAAATTTATTTAAAAATGGCTATCCCTGTACAGCTATGATCAGCTGTTCCTTCATCTTGGCTGAGCTTTCAATGTTGTTACGGGAAAGGATGAAGCTGATTGGTTGGTTCTTGTCACATGACCCGCGGTGCGCTTGCGGCATTCTGAAAAGTTGAAATGTGTTTATCTCGATGCGGTGCCTGGAAAAAATGAGCGCGTCTGCCGCGCGTCTACTTTTTTGAAATAACGAACTTGAGCGCGCAAAAGACGCGATATGTGAACGGCCCCTTATACTGTCTTTTTACGCGCTGCGTAACATAATACAAAGAGAATAGTGTTTCCACACCATCTTCAACTTGTAATGTGTAACTTTATGCACTCTAAATGAAATAGATGTACATGTAACAGAGAAAAAGTAAGATTGAGGCCTTGTGTGTGTCGCGTGTCCGCTTTGTAGACAGACCAGAAAAAGCTCTAAAGTACATCACAATCTCAGTTTAAACACTCTCTTGTAGAAGGACTTTCTTTTCATTATCTTATACTGTATTTTTGTTCATGTTTTCCTGCGAACACTCGTGGCATGTTTGACCAAAGTCTGATAATAGTCTTCATCTAAAAACAAACAATAAAAAAGTATAGAGTGGCATCAGCTAGTGGGTAGGTCATCAAAATTAACATTAAAACTTTCACAATAGTTTATAATAGAGGATTTCAGTATTAGGTATTTGTTATAATGATACATATTTCTGTTGCGCAAACATATTTCCTGTATAAAAGACTGTCTATAACCTTTTTCAAGGGCATGTAGTGTATATGGTTCTTAATTGCAATCACATTACAACAAGGTCGCATAGTCCCTTCTAGCAAATCTGCCAAAAGTGTACAAAATATATCCTTAAAGTAATATCGATTTAGTCAAACAATCTCAAGTAGGGAGTAATTTTCTGAATTTTCATTTATTTCTATAAACACAATGCTGCCGACCCTTAGAGAGAAGGCCCCCCCTACAGTCATATACAGTCCAACAAACAAAATGTGTACAGCGTCATCCATAATCCTGATCCTTTGACTAAGTAAAACGTCAGTCACAATAGATCAAGAGAGGTTTTTCTGTATACATAATGGCACTTTTCTTAAATGAAGAGTAACCGTTTTCTGGGTAACTATAGGTCTCCTGAATTTACAACTGTGGCCCCATAGATCTTGTATGGACATTATTTTTGGGGTCTGTAGGGAAAAACATGGACGATAAGGTTTATTCCATAATTATTCTATATGTGAGTCAAAAAGAAACAATAATCTGTTATCTGGTTTAGTTGTATTTAAAAAATAACAAATAAATAAAATCCCTTTCTTAAAAACATTGTGTCAAATTTATTTGGTAGCCTGATTATCATTTCATCGTGTACTGACCATATATTTATCACACTCATAAAAGTAAATCTTATAAAACAAAGAGAACTGGTTAGAGACTTTGATACAACACAACAGATATGAAACTACATTTGGTAACCTTTTATTCAAACCTTAAAGCAAGTTTATGCTTTAAAATCAGTAAGTGTTATACAATACTTGATTTTGGGAAAAAGTTGGAAAACTATCTTGTAGTGTCTTCACCCATGGCAGGCGGTGCTGCCCTGAGCGGTTGACCTTCCTGAATGGTGTGTGTGTGTGTGTGTTGAGGGACTGTGTGGAGTTGGTATTCCCTATTTTTAAAAACGCTGCAACAACATGATTCTTTTGTAATATCATAGGAATTTAATATAAATTTAAACTTTGTAAAAAAAAAATAATAATAAATTAAAATAATATAGAACTGTGAGACTTGTGAACCCTTAAAACTTAACAAAAGTATTACCGCTATTAATAAGCAGTCCTAACACCAAAAGCATATGTTTAATACATATTGTTTACTAGGTTTTAACGGTGTAGGTATTTTCTACCGTCGGTCATCAGAAGTGTGTTGTGGTGTAGGTTTTTTCATTTAACTTAATCTGTGCTTTTTAATTACAGTTAAATATTTTCAGGATGGAGACCTCGCATGTGCTGTTTCATTCAAACTCAGCAGGTATCCGAAGAATGCGAATATTGACATGAGTCGCATTTGGAAAATCTTTTCTCGTATCTGAAGTTGACTTATGCCTGACAAGTTGCTGTTTAAAAAAACATTTTCAATTAACCGGAACTTTATGGGGGTAGATTCCTGGTGAAGTCATAAATTACATCTTCAAAGATCAACAGACAAGCGGTTACATATGGTCTGACTACATATATTTACGAGTAGATAAACAATAGTTTATTTTCAGTGAAGGCTGTGTTTCACCCAGATATTTATCACGCTGATAAAGGTTGGTTCAGAAAAATACAATCATATACAACTATATAAGTGTAGAACTAGATCATAGCTACATGCTCACCCTAGTAATAATCTAAGATATGGACACTTTTTTATTTAGCCTTTTAAGCTGTAATATGCTTTGAAATAAGATAAATAAAATAAATATTTCTTTCCATGGCATAAATCTAAGATATGGACTTAGATTTATGGCATTAATCTAAGATATGGACACTTTTTTATTTAGCCTTTTAAGCTGTAATATGCTTTGAAATAAGATAAATAAAATAAATATTTCTTTCCATGGCATAAACAGCCCATGCGATAATTTAAAATGTGAAATAATTTATAAATATATGTAATTGTAAGGCAAAACATGTTTGAAATGTTATGTTTGTAAGGTGATGGTGGATAGCGTAGAATGTCAACTGTTAGTTTGAATAATTAACAATTTAATAATAATATAACAATATTTTAAAAGTAATGTTCTAAATACAGAATATAATATGGTTTTTTGAAATATTTAAACTATACATGGTATGGACGTTAAAGATACTTTTAACAAAATATATAAAATATAATAACAGCCGTCAGATGTATAGGTTTCATCACGTGTGAGGGGATTAAAACATTGAAGATATTTAAAATAAGAAACTTTTAAAGATGATGAAGTGTTTGATGTGGAGTAAATCTAATATTAATTATACTTTAGTTGAAATGTAAGCAAAAACCACAGGATTCTACCAAATGTTTATTTAAAGTCTTAAGATTAGGCTTTGAAATCATTATTAACACAGCCATAACATTTGGTTCGAAAAAAGGCTAACAGAATATCATCTCAGATCATCTGGTCTAACTCCTCCCTCACCAACCCTTCTCTGTGAGGGTCCATCAGTTTCACTTTGGGGATTACCCCGGGGAGGACCTGCAAGGTTTTGGTTATGATTCAAATTAAACTTTTTATTTGTTTATTTTGTAAATCACTCATCCGTGTTTGGGCATCGTTGCGTAAAGTTCGATCTCTTAGCACTCTAAAAAAATGTAAGGCATCATTTTTCATATTTACTGTGACCTAAAACTATATTAAATGTTTATTTTATACAACGTGTTGTATATAATTACAGTTTTATTTGCTAATATCTTCTTTAAAAGAAGAGAATAGTGTGTTTTATAAGATCAATAAGCTTAAATAAGTGTTGAATACATGTTTAAATGTATGATAAATTATTTGCTTCAGTAAGATGTTACTATGATTTCATATATTAGAAAGTTTACTGTGATGGATAGGTTTAGGGGACGATACAGTATAAAATTAATTAATATAATGTAAATATAAATATTAAAAGTTCTAAATATAATGTAGAAACTGCTTTGCAACCATTTGTTTTGTGAAAAGCTATAAATAAATGTGAATTTAAATGAATTATGTCTATGCAAAGCCTCCATAAAACATGGACATTTGACATGTCCGGACATGTCTGGGCCTTCAATAGCCCTTATTGTTTGGCCTGTTAAAATATATATATATATATATTTTTTTTTTCCCCTTTTACTTATTTCGACGTCCCGCTCCTGGTAAAATGTACAACGTTTTTATATTTTTAGCGATGACTAAAACTAGTGTAAATGTTTTGCTTTGTTTTATATTATGTGTGATCACAATTTATTTATTTTAGAGAGAGAGAGAGAGAGAGAGAGAGAGAGAGAGAGGGGTTTTTAGAGGTTTTTGGGAAACATTTAATTCACAGAACGGTCATTCCTGCACTAGGAGGAAGACTTTCTCATGGAAAAATGTAAGAGGAATTGTATTTCTTTATTTATTGATTTATCCCCAATTTCATTATTAGTCATGTTACATATTTAATTTAAATTCTTTTATTATGTTGAGAATCTTTTTAAATAGTCAACATATTATATGTGTGTGTGTGGGCACACATATTGTGATATGATTTCATGATCTGATAGAATTGTCTACTTATTATTTGCCTTAAAACCAATATCTTTCTCACATCTCCCATAGAGAGAGAGAGAGAGAGAGAGCAAAAATCCCCTGAATTGGAATGCAACCGGACACGCAGACCCAGATGGGGAAACCCCCCCGGATGTGGGAACGGACCATTAAAATCTACAAAAACATTCCTCAGGAGTTCATTTATGGTTTTGTCATCCTCTGAAACGTACAAACATCTGAACAAACATCATATGTCTTCCCCCGGAGGTCATAGGTTGACGTCAGAATTCCACATATGCTGATTTTCACATCTGGCACTCATTTTCTATAGGGTTCAGGTCAGGGAGCTGGAATGGCCATAGCAGAAGCTTGATTTTGTGCCCAGTGACCCATTTTTGTGTTGTTTTTAAGGTTTGTTTTTGGATTATTGTCCGGTTGGAAGTTCCAAACATGGCCCATTATAAGATTTCAGGAGTCAGTCACTTTTTGATTTTTTATCTGTTGGTATTTGATAGAATCAAAGATGTCATGCATCTAAACAAGATGTCCAGGACCTCCAGCAGAAATATAGGCCCACAACATAAAAAATACAGCAGTATATTTCATTGTACACATGGGGTACTTTTT
>NW_015666546.1:72400-82424 GCF_001515625.1 Sinocyclocheilus rhinocerous
ATAATCACGTTGGGATGATTGATCGGCGGTCTCTAAAAGGCCGATCTCAAAAAAACGATCTCAAGCTGATGACGCTGCCATGAGAGGTTTGGCACGACATGCAGCAGCACCATCTCAGTCTCTGGCTCTCTCTCTCTTTCTCTCTCAAAAATACGCAAATGGCTTCAAATCACCACACATTGCGTCTGTCTATAAGCGAGCAGCACGCTGCACAGTTGACACTGTAGTAGTGTCACATCGTCACTAAAGTTTATAAATTGCATTACTTTTTAATTGTTGCCCGTGTTTAACCATTCAGCGCCCGCGTGATCTCCTGAAGACCGTGCGCTCATGCACACTCGCAGTGCACATACATAATGCCAGGTTCACAATACTCAGTTTGCAGTGCGTATGCAGTGCGTATTTTTTCCGCGCTCATGTTAACGGATTAAAGCATTCACTGCACACAGTTGCGGTCCGGCAGTGCGTCTGCGGCAGTGCAGAGATCGCTTCCACACAGAGTCTATTGCTGCGCTGCAAGCGCTGAATTAAAGTAACAGCACATTGTTTGCAGTAAATATGAACATGGATTGACACGAAAATGTAGCAATTACACCATAAATGCATATTATTAAAGTCTACTGTGTTTCACAGTCAACACATATGGCTTTTTGGCTAGGTTTAAAGGAAAAGAGTAAAAAGCAGTAGAGCGGACTATTTTTGTCAATGGTAAGTTTGTGATAACGTAAGAAAAGTAGTTTAAATGTTTTGCCACTTGCTTGAGAAACTTAATATATAAATCTAGTAGTAGATGCAAAAGTAAAAAGCATTGAATAATGTGTTGCTTATATTTATTGTGTTTAAACATGTCTGTTAAAGATTGTATTACTGTACTGTGTAAAAAAAGAATTGCAATACTGAAAAAGCATTTTCAGTGACAAAGCATTTTCAGTGACAATGTTTGGATTTGAAATCAAAATAATGGATAAATGTTGTTTTTGTGGTAAACAGCCATGATTCAGTAGCGGACTCCTGTGTGAAAGCTGCTTCCCCTCTCACAAGAGTCACCTAAGAGGGGAATTCCCCCCATTTTCAAAAATGAAATTCAGGCCCTGAATAAATGTCTAAAAATCCTGATTGGAGTATCACTATATATAGTTATAAATGATAAAAAGAATAAGAAAAATTGACAAACTGTACCAGACATACATTCAAATAAATCAATGAATTATTGAGAGTGGAATCTAATTGAATAAAGAGCATGTGAATCTGAACCAAATTGATTCATGAAACACCCAGCCCTAATCAACAATAGTTTTTTAGTAATAATTCTTAAAAATACTGCAAATGACAATAGTTTATAGGTAACTAAGTGCTTAATGCTGTAGTCCCTCTATAGCATGCAAGTAAATGAGTGCTTACTTGTGTAGTCTTTCAATAGTATATAGGCATAAGCTCGTTGGCAGAGCCATTCAGCATTATCAGCTTTCTCTCCCAATGCCGCATTTAGCTCCTATAATAAGACAGAGATGCATTATTACTCATGAGAAATCATATAACACACTGATCTACATTTATTTTCTTCAACCATTTGAACGGTAGTATGTACGATAATGATGTGTCAGATGATGAACCACAGACATGCAAAATATCAAAGAAAAGAGGTTGTCACCCTTAGAAATACTTATAATAATATAATATAATATAATTACAACATACACTGCCAGTCAAAAGTTTAGACTAAAAAGGGTCCTTAACCCACAAGTGTGTTTGTTTTACTAACAGTCATTTGACCAGTGATTTTAAAAGTATTGTTCAAGTAAGTATACTTTGGTACAAGGTACAAGTCGATACGAAAAAAAAAAAAAGAATAATGGCAGGGCTTGAATTTCGGCATGGGACTGCAGGTATTGTGCAAAATTGTACTCATTCCCATAGGTCTCCTGCTTATAACGTGGGGAATTCATGCAAACATTTTAGCGTGAAAGATGCTCCGAACAGTTATCATTTCTTTTTAAGTCTTGCTAATTTAAACATTCAAGCACTTTTAAACCACTTAAGCACAGGACAACACAAAAGAACTCAATGCAATTGTGCCCTTTCTAACGGACATTTTTCTGTGTATCTGTGTGTGTGGGGACTTTAATAAAACTTTTATACAATTAATAAGGGAACCACAAGGAACATATTAAAATGATTTTTTTTTTTTTTTTTTTTAATCTATATTTATATATTAACATTTTTCTTCACATTACCATAACAAAAATGAGATGCTGCAGTAATGGGAATTTTGGGTGGAAAATGTGCTTAATTGTCATATGTGAAATGTGACCCAAACATGTTCTTGCCAGTTCAAAACTAACCTCACATGGTGATGTCAGATGTAGTGTATTTAAGGTAAATAACGCAGCTCAAAATGTAGACTGATGTATAATGTGCTGAAACATTTCTATGTGAGGCATGGGACAGTGTAACATTTCCATCTTGGCACTCACCCGCTCACTCAAGCTTCTCCATTTCAACTAGAGTCAAAGCTCAATGAGTTGTATGCAGCGCAGTATATACACTCACAGTTTGGCCTACCACAATGGAAACCCTCAATTTTTTTTTTTTTTTTTTTTTAATCCATGATCCCTTTAAATAATTTTTTGTTTAAGGGAAAACCCCTGATGTGTAGTGCTGGGCGATATGGCCAAAAATATTGTCACAATGCTTTTTTCCATATCATATGATATCGATATTTATCACAATATTCATCTACTGTTAATAGGGAAGGAAGTACTTTCCACAAGTTTGTTAGACCTTGAGAATGAATGTAAACATAACTTTGTTCACAATTAATAATTAATAATAATAATTTTTAATAATAATAACCTTTTGCGCTGCTAACACAATGCTCTACCACTGAGCCACAGGAACACTATAAACACAATTTTTAACTGACATCATTGACAAATGACATCATTCTGCCTAACATGTCCTTTTGTAAGTCATATGGATAAGAAACAAAATAAAAGGTAAGTGATACGATGTTTTATTTTTGGATCAACTATTTTATTCACAACATAATCTCTTAAAATGCCATATAGGGTTATGATAATCAAAACAGTCCTGAGCTAGATTAAGCTTTGATCTCTACAAACCAAACTATAACTTTTTTTTTTCCGTCGGTTACTCCAATGTCCAAAAACATACAAATACAGCCTCAAGTGTACAATGGGAGAAAGAAAAAATGGAAAAAAGAAACACATGTGGAAGTAATGCAGATATTTGAGACCTCCACATTTTGAAAGAAGGTACCTGAGGGGTTGACCACAGTAACAATATACATTTCTTTGCCAAATAAACCAATATTAAAAACAGGTGTTTAGCATGTGAGTCAATGTAAGTCTCCAATCCAATAGATAACAGATACAATTCCAACGAGAAATGAAATGGCAACTTAAGGAGTTCTTGTAAGAAATTATGTATTTTGGTCCAAAAAGGAATGATTTTATCACAATACCAAAAGCAGTGAAGAAATGTTCCCTTGCATTTTTTACAGTTAAAACAGAGGCCAGAGGAGTTTCCATAAATCTTTTTCCGACTCAATGGTGTGAGATAGATTCTATTAATAAATTTGTAATTGAGTTCATGAACCCCCAATGAAGTAAACTTAAAGTACAAATTATTACATACAGCGGACCAATCTGCATTATCAATTATATGACCTAAATTGTTTTCCCAAACATTCTTCAAATTCTCTAGAGGAAGTACATGTGTCAGACAAGGCATCATACATAACAGAAATTAACCCTTTGAAAAAATTATTTGTCACAATCTGTTCAATGCCAGTAAGCTCAAATCTCAATTTACCATTGTCGGACAAAGATTTTATAAAATGACGCAACTGAAGATATTTGAAAAAATGAGATTGTGGTATGTTATATTGATAAGATAATTGTTGGAAACATTTAAATGTTTTACCTAAAAAAAAAATATATTTTTGAGATCCCTAATTTGAACCAAACTGAAAGACCTATATTATGCAGAGAAACGGGAAAATCTGGGTTAAAAGCATTGGGAGATAGCAAGGAAAGATTGGTTTTAAGATATGTTCTGACATTTCTCCATGCCAAAAGAGTATTTGAAAGAATAACATTTTTTGAAATGCATTTGAGTTTTTAATATTTATAATAAAAAGGCAGAAATTTTATTGGAAGGGGAGCACAGGTCATTGCTTCCATGTTAAGCCACATGGAGTCAGTTCTTTCATTAAACCAACTGACCATGTGCTTCACATGTGCTGACCAATAATAGAATTGAAAGTTTGGTAAAGCAACCCCTCCCTTATCTTTTGGTTTTGTTAATTTGTTAAGATTGATACAGGGCATTTTGTGGTTCCAAATAAATTTAGAAAAGTGTTTATTAATATCTTTGAAAAAATGGTTAGATAAGTAACAGGGAAGGGACTGAAATAAATACAAGAATTTAGGGAGAATATTCATTATCATCACATTTATTCTGCCCAGGAAGGAAATGGGGAGTGTACACAAGGTTTTGAGGTCTTTTTTGATCGTATCGACAAGAGGAATTTAGTTTTTATTGAAGGGGTCATATGATGCGATTTCAAGTTTTCCTTTCTCTTTGGAGTTTTACAAGCTGTTCGTGAATAGGTAAGATCCCTAAAGTTGCAAAGACTAAAGTCTCAAACCCAAAGAGATATTCTTTATAAAAATTAAGACTGGTCCACACCCTCCTAAAACGCCTTGTTCAAACACATCCCCACATGTCTACGCCACGATGTGGGAAGATTTGCATAACGCCACCCAAATGTTCACACAAAGAAAGAAGGCGTAACTTTATTGTTGCTGCCACCGCCATGTTGTGAAGATGCTGTGTGTTTCAGTGTGAAAGCGAAAATACTTAGTTTGGCCTTCCAAAAGAGGATACAACTAGAAATCAGTGGTTAAGTTGTATTTACAACACTGTTCCAGAACAGTTCAACCCAAATATTCAATGTGTTTTTTTAACCATAAACCGCATAGACACATTTCATTACACCAAATACACAAAATAATGTTCTTTTTAGCAACATCATATGACCCCTTTAAAAAAATCATCCAATCCTGGTGTAATAAAGATACCGAGATATTTAAAACCATTTGTTGTTAATTTGAAGGCTGAGAGAGATGAAAGATCAATTGAAGTAGAAATATTAAGAGGAATAGTGCCATAGATTTAGATAAATTAATTTTATATCCAGATAAGCTACTATAATCTGAGATACACATTAATATCGCAGGAATTGACTTTTCAGGTTCAGAGATATACATCAAGACGTCATCTGCGTAAAGAGAAATCCGGCGCTCCTCTTCTCCTACCTTTACTCCGAAAAATTTTTGACACTGTCTTATAGATTTAGCAAGAGGCTCAATTACAAGGGCGAAGAGTAGAGGTGAGAGAGGACAACGCTGCCTCGTACCTCTTTCAATGCAGAAGGGTTTAGAGATCAGCCCGTTTGTGGTCACTGTAGCCGAGGACTGACAGAGCAATTTTATCAGTTCAATAAATTTTAGGCCCAAATTAAACTTCTTAAGGGTGGTGAAAAGAAATTCCCATTCGACCCTGTCGAAAGCTTTTTCAGCGTCGAGGGAAATGAACCCAGTCTCATGAAAATGCGTAGAAATAGTATGCCAAATAAAAATGAAAACTCGTGGAATTGAAAGCTTTTTCAGCGTTGAGGGAAATGAATCCAGTCTCATGAAAATGCGTAGAAATAATACGCCAAATAAAAATGAAAACTCGTTGAATTGATACGCAAAAATGGACTTTGGCGTGCATATGATACGCATGTGTTTGGCGTGCATATAATATGCAGTTTTCGCGTGCATATGATACGAAATTTGCTGGCGTGCATATGATACGCAGTTTTCGCGTACATATGATACTACGCATCTACCCCACAACCCTAAACCTACTCATCGCGTAGCATATTCACGCCAAAGTCCATTTTTGCGTATCAATATGACGAGTTTTCATTTTTATTTGGCGTACTATTTATACGCACTTTCATGAGATCGGGTTGAAGGCAGGAAGTTTATATGCTTGAGCTGATTTATAACATTTAAATGTCGACGTAGGTTATCTGTGCCAAAGTGTGATTTTATGAATCCGGTCTGATCTGGTATAATGATATGTGGTAATACAGTTTCGAGCCTGCGAGCTAGTACTTTGGCCAGTATTTTGTAATCAGCGTTCAGAAGACTTATTGGCCTGTAGAAGGCACACTCTTGAGGATCTTTATCTTTTTTGAGAATTAAACAAATTGATGCTGTTCTCCATGATTCGGGGGCTACTCCATGATCTAATACATTTTGAAGGGCGGGCATTAAAATATGGGAGACATCTGGCCAAAATACTTTGTAAAACTAACAAGGAAAACCGTCAGGACCTGGAGAATTATTGGAGAACATGGATTGAATTGTGCTAAAAACTTCTTCTGGTGACAAAGGCGAGTCTAAAAATATCCTATCATCCTCAGAGATGGCTTTAAGGGAAAGTCTATCTAAAAATTTAGTGATATCAGAAATATCAGTAATTTGTAATTTATATAACATTTTATAAACATTTCTGAATAAATTATCAAACCGTGATTATATGTGATTGAGCCGTCTGATGTCTTCAATGATTTAATTGTTCTCTCATTTAGTTTTTTGTTTTTTTATTTAATGAGCTAATAACCTGTTGGATTTCAAACTATCATTTTAATGAAATATTTGTTTTTCCACTAATAAAAAGAGTTTAGCATTAACTAGCTCCACACTGGAGAGCTGCTTTATAACATAAAATCTAGTTGTAATTCCAACTCAAAGCACCACCGACTCTGGTTTTTCATGTTTAATACTGTAAAGCTGCTTGATTTAAGGCTATCGATTGCATAAAGTACTATATAAATAAACGTGACGTGACTGGACTTTACTGGACTACTGAACTGCAGAGCTCGTGCAAACATCCACAAAATCGGTTCATTTTTAACAGCAGATTCAGTGACGTTAGAGCTGATCTGCGCATCACTGCACGTGTCTGCGGCACGTTACGGCTCCACGGCAACCGGAGCTGATCGCGGCCGCTCTTGTCAATGCTTGTGTTTATACTAGCCAGCCGCAACACATTTCTGAAGCAGCTCTCCGCGCTGCTTGGCTAAAAATAGTCTTTTGTGAGTTGGCCCGAACAAAACGTCTCCGGTTACCATCGTCGGCTCGGTTCCCTGAGAGCGGGAACGAGACATCACAGAGTATTATATGCGGTGCACGCGACAATTACGTCAGAATCTGATACTGAACACCGCTTAGATGGTCGAGCAGCGAACACGGCGACCTCCGTGATGTCTCGTTCCCGCCCTCAGGGAACAGAGGTTACGATAGTAACCAGAGACGTTCCCTCTCGAGCTTTCACGAGACATCATGGAGACATTTCTCCGTTATGGGAACGATATTCAATCCCGCCGTGAGAGAGGCTACGAGCAGCCTGTACAAGTCACATACTCAGCGAAGATAGAACACACAATTCCCACAACCAATAGCGACGCTTGTTAGGCGGGCTCGCAGCTGATAGGTGGAGATAAGCCAATGAGCGTCTAATGCCCAGGCATACGAAATTTGCATATCTGGTCATTAATAACGTTGATGTCTGCTCTGTCAATTCTTCGTCATCAGTTAGGAACCTAGGTGTGCTATATGATAGCAATCTTTCCTTAGAAAGCCACGTTTCTAGCATTTGTAAAACTGCATTTTTCCATCTCAAAAATATATCTAAATTACGACCTATGCTCTCAATGTCAAATGCAGAAATGTTAATCCATGCGTTTATGTAAAAGTCAAACTACTTCACTTTAGCAGTACTGGCCACGAGTACTAAGGAGAGATCACACATCAGCTGCTCAAAAAATGTGTCAGTGAGACGAACTGAGCGCGAGCGCAATCCTGTGACAGTCACAGGCGGTAAATAGTGGAGCGCGTGATGCGAGGCACGAACACTGTTCAAGGTCTCCATTAATTCGTGTTTGTAGTAATTTAATGTGTATATATTTTGAAAGCATTGAATCGGTATAGAAATCTCGATTCATTCGATTCTTAGGGTGGGTTGCACCAATAAGGATTAAATTAAGCAAAGTTTAGAGCTAATCAAGGATTTGTTGATCTGGGTTTTATTTTAAATCGAGTTGTGTTGCACCACTTAATTTTAAACTTAGATTAACAAATCGGGGATTCGAATTCTAACCTGCGATTAAAACCTCCATCTACGAATAATTTTCTCCGCCATGATGGATTCGTCATGTAATTAAACAGCAACAATGCTAATATTCCTTATCCTCTGTCTCTGACATAAGTTGCTTTTGTCGATAAAGGAAATAAACTTGTAAAAGGTCCACCGTCTTTATAAACCGCTAACGTACATAGAGAGACCGTTGATCAAACGGCTGATCAAGCAAGCAATCAAAACTTTGAGGCAGTGCATATGGATTTCATAATATTATGGAAATATTATGTACTGTATAATGGAATCATAATAATGGAAATATATTTATAGTATAAATTAATGGAGTATAGCATATGACAAAACAATCGAGATAAGAGAAAATAACTGGCATGATTCGCGGAGTGACTACCTCAGCTCGTGACAGTGGTGCCCTGTCCGTTTGATCCCCGTTCAACAGCACGCGTGGAGCGGGCGTGAGAAACGAGAGGCGCGGCCGCAATCCCGTCTTCTTTTCTTTGTCGTAAGGCGAGATGCACCGAGATAAGTGATGGATTCACATACCGGACTCTATAGCAGACGCAAGGGCTCGACAGTGCGAGCATTTCACTCGCATTTGCGACTAAAAATAGATGTGTGCGAACTGGAAAATGTATTTAGTTGCACGTGTGAGAATAATTATTTATTTTTTACCAAAACAAAAAAACAAACAAAAAAAACAAGCAGATAAAACACTAATAACGTGGTCTCAGAAAAAAACTCGCATGATCCACGCAAAGTGCGTGCAGGCGCCACATTAAAAAAAAAAAAAAATGTGAGGTAAACGCAGTAACGCATAGTGAGAGATAGACACGGAACATACATGAATTATGAAGCCAATTAGTCATTATTTCATAAGACAGAGCGTGACAGAAACAGTCGATCCTGAGGAGGATATGGAAGAGGAGGGCGACGAAAACGTAAAAGAGGGACCAAGCGGCGATAACGGTTCATCCTCCACTGCTGGTAGGAAATACAATTTTAATCCACAGTGGCAGAAAACATTCCCATGGCTCATTTTTGAGGACAACTTAATATACTGCAAGTACTGCAGAGGACAGAAACAAGCAGGCAACTCGGCCTTTGTTAGCAGCAACCCTCATTTTAAACAAGATACAGTACAAACACACGGTAAATCGCGGAGGCATGCACTCTGCAGAGATGCGTACATAGCACGAGAAAACAAAGGATCGGCAACCATGCAGGCAGCTGTAAGAAGGCAGGTGCTGCTCTCTGAAGAAGAAAAAAGACGACAGCTGAAAATAAAATTTAATATTGCGTATTATATTGCTAAAGAAGAGACAACCTTTGTGAAGTTTGGTCCGCTTATTACCCTACATAAGAAAAACGGAGTGGACATAAATCCAACATATGACAACGATAAAAGGTGTGCAGAAATGATTGGACAAATTGCAGACACAATGAAAGGAAGCCTTGCAGAAAAGTTGAGAGCAGCACATTATCTGTCCGTTTTGATCGACGGAGACAGCGACATCTCGAACACGGAATGTGAAATAGTGTATGTGCGGCTCTTGGAGAACGGAAAGCCAGTAAACCTTCTGGTTGGACAACAGAGCCTTGAACATTCACATGCTCTTAGTAAGAAAGCGGTTTCTCTCCTTGTTTTAGATTATTTTTGTATAACATTTAAAAGTTACAAAAGTGTTTGCTAGGGCTGATTATTTGGATGCAACTGCTTGTCATATGTTAATATGGTTAATGTTAATCTGATAAAATCAACATGCATCTACACTAAAGAGCGGCTATG
>NW_015666547.1:0-13069 GCF_001515625.1 Sinocyclocheilus rhinocerous
TATATATATATATATTTGTATTTGAATGATTTTAGGTTTAGTTAACGATAGTTAACTCAGAGTCCAAAAGGTTGAGAACCGCTGATCTACACAAGTTCTGACAGTAAACATTTTTTTTAACCCTAAGTGTGCTGGTGTGTGTGTGTGTGTGTGCAGGAGCTGCGGTGTCGCGAGGAGGAGCTGAAGCGCGCGGCACTGGAGCAGAAGTCTCACGAGGAGTTCCTGCGTCAGCGCGAGCAGCAGTTAGCACAGTGGGAGCAAGACGTGTTCGAGCGCGAGCTATCGCTGCTCATCCTGCACCTCAACCAGAACCAGAAACCCAACGTCAAGAAGCGCAAGGGAACCTTCAAGAAGCACAAGCTGAAGGTGAAGAACGGAGAGAAGATCAGCATGCCGCAGGCTGAAGGTGACGGAGAGAAGATCAGCATGCCGCAGGGTGAGGCTTCTCGTCACACACACACACGCCTTCTAGTGGCTTGATAAGATGGCTCTACTAGCTTAGTGGATTGCTATGCGGTTGCTAAAACTTTCTGGATTATTTTTAGTTGATTATGTGTTGCCAGGGTATTGCTAGGGTGTTGCTGTGCAGTTACTAGGGTGCTCTGTGTGATATTCTGATCTGTAGATATGGTTTGGGTCGCTCCTTCAGTTTGTCCTCACTAATAACCACATAATCTGTTACGATCAGTGTGTTTGAGGTCGTTATATAAAGCTGACGATCCACAGTGCTCTCTAATTATTACATGCACTTTATTAAAGACGTTAATGAGCTGCAGTCGTTCAGTAATGAGCTGTTATGACTCTAGAATGGAAAGAAGTTAACGTGTAATAGAACACAGAGAACACACACATTTCTTCACATCGTTAGTAATAATTAACCGCACTGTACTGCACTGTAAAGTGAGACATTAAAGCTGAATGGGTTAAAACAAATAACTAAGAGATATCAACATAATTATACTGTTGTTATTAATTACTGTGCAATAAGACAGTTGTGTTATATTTCTGAAATGTTATGTTTAAATTTGATGCATTATTTCATTAAATATGCACTAATTTGCAGAAATGTCCAGAACATAAATCTAAAGCCAGGCTCCTCATTTTTGTTTGATTTTGTTGTCATATTAGAGTTAGATGTTTTTATAGAGGGGATTCTGGATTTCTGTTTTTATCACTCCATAAATCAGAAAATACTGTCAACAGACAGAAAACGAATTCATTTTCACCCTGTTTTTAAGAATAAAATGTCATAAAAACTCATGTGAGTGATATATCAACAAACCCCTCAGTAAAATCCTTCAGAATATAGAGAGGAATAAAACTCTAAGTTTTGGTGTATGTAAGTGCTGCTGAAGTGGAGAAACAAACTCATTTTGAGAAAAACGCCTTTAAAGATATGCATTGTAATTGAAATCTATAGATGCAAATAAAGTGTCAAAATAAAACCAGGCAAATGAAATATGAACAAACCCCTCAGTAAAAACCTTCAGAATATAGAGAGGAATACATCGCTAAGTTTTGATGTCTATAAGTGACGCTGAAGAGAAGGAAAAACTTTTAAAGATATCTATTGGAACTGAAATCTACAGACGCAAATAGATAAAGTGCCATAAAACAAACAATTAAAATGGCATCCACTAGTCTGAAAGAATACATTTTATGGAAGCATAATCTCAGTGGTTTTGTCTGTAGTGCGTTGAAGATGTTTTCTTGTCTAGTGTTGAATGTACATGTTTGTCTTGATCTGATTGTACATATTGTTTATTTTTTGCCCTGTAGATTTTATCCATAAGATCACGGTCCAGGCGTCTCCGTGTTTGGAGAAGAGGCGTAACTCTCCGGATCTGGGCTCGCCGTCCATCGGTCCGCGCTTCCGAGCGATACAGCGTGAGTCTGTCTGGATATCTCATTCCTTTGATTATTCTTCCATACATGCATTACAAAACACAACATCAACTTTCAAATACAATCGAAACACAGTAAACAGATACAAAATTAAGAGGAAGATATAAAAGAACAAAGGAAGTCATATGTGGCGGAAAAATAAAATGCATAGAAGTGACATTGCAATAAATTGCATATGGTGACACTGTTATCAACTGGAATTATGGAATACAAAAATTATTATTGGTATTAGTATTTCAGGGTTTATAATGGTATATATGTGAATGCAATGAAGAATCAGTTTTCATCATGATGAAAGTGTGTTTGTCAGCACATGGTGGCGCTGTTGTGTCTCAGATGTTTGTTGTCTCTCTCTGCTGTGTGTCTCAGTGAGTCCCAGTGAGAGTAAGTGGAGCTCGGTTTGGCCGCTGGAGTCTCTTCCTCTCAAGCAGACCAACGGCGAGAGGAGATTCGCTCCTCATCTGAGCCCCAAAAGCCCCAAGAGTCCAAAGATCCTCCGTCTGAGCGCGCAGGAGAACAGGTATGGGACGGGGACGGGTGTATATCAGCACGTTTGTGTGTGAAACGATTGAATCTGAAGTGTGTGTTTGTGTGTGTCAGTCTGTCGATGAGAGCCAAACTCCTGGAGGTGGACAGTAACGAGAACGAGGACTCCAAAGCTGATTTTGAGGAGTACAGACCCATCACACCAGAGTCCAGCCACAACGGTAACACACACACACACACACACACACACACACTCTCTCTCTCTCTCTCTCTCTCTCTCTCTCTCTCTCTCTCTCTCTCTCTTTCAACATTACACTATAACCGAGAGCTATCAATTTTAACATTTATTAGACTTTAAAAAGTAACTTTTAATTTAAGTGAACTTAAAACAATCTTCATATAAACCCATTATAATTAATGTCAGCTTTTTAGCTACCTGTGCCCTTCAGCAAGTAGGAAATATACAGAAATAGAATAAAGTTATCAAACACTAAATTCTAAATTAAATATAGATGAATCCTTAAAGCTCTTTTTTTCTTTAGTTCTTTGATGAACAGACGTCACAGCAGCAGGTTATCAGGTTATTTCAGCTGCTGAACATGACACGGATCTGACACGCATCGTAGTTTCTCATAACTCTTTACCTTTTCTGACTCATTTAAAGTCTCTATAATGAGCTGTGGAGTTGAATCGGGTGTTAGATGAGGGACACAGTGCTGCCATGGAAAACTATTTCAGAGACATGTTCTTAAATCGGACTCATATAACAGATACTTACATGCACGCACAGTTTTAAGGCAGCTTTAATCGCCTTTTTGGTAACTTCATGACTTAACTGACAACATAACTATGACAATGCATGCTCATAATTTCAACCAGAAACTTGTTTTTCACTGACATAAGGCGTTTGGTCCTTACACGAAGACTTAAAGATTTCAGCATCTATATTTTATATGGCAATGATTTGCGATAAAAAATAGTGGTTTATTAACTTTTGTCAGCATGCTAAATCAAAATGATATTTATCATTATTTCACATAAAAAGAGAGCATACTTGTTCAGTCGCAGCTGCTCCGTTTATTTGTGATGACTGGAATGCACAAAACAACTCCATTAGGGCATATGTGTATAACACAATAGAAAAACATTGATAAACCCTCTTATGTTTGTCAAATCTGTTTAGAAAGAATGAGCATTTATATTTATTTTACCACAATGCATGTAACCTGAGGAGGTTTGAGCACTGTCTGCTGTCTCACTATACTGTTATCCTTTCAGCCAGAGCAACAGAGAGAGCTCATAGACAGAAAAACAGAGTTATGAGTTACAGAGTAGCTATATGAAATTTATGACGTGCAGATCCAAAATGACGTCCTGTATCAACAAATGCACTAGCACGCTCACTTTTGGCCCGACAGTGGAAACGCGGTTATTGTTTACTTCAGTTTGCCACAAAAATATCCCTTGATGCTGATATAGCTTTCAAAAATAAATAAATAAGAAACTGACAAAATATCAGTGTCTGGCTTATTTTAGAATCTGTATCATATCAGCTAGAAATCTCCATATTTCTGTGTGTGTCTCTCAGAGGGCTCAGAGAGTGAGGAAGGCGGCTTGTCCCCGTGCAGTTCTCCCAAACCGGATCACTCCGGGCTGGTCTGTCTGGGAAAGAGCACACACCGTGCTCTGCTTGGCAGCACCGCCCTGCTGGCGTCCGTGGCTCTGGGTCGCTGTCTGGAGCCGCAGCACCCGCCCACACCGCCTCCACGGGCCTCGTCACGGACGCACCTGCCCACACTGGAGCCGGAGCCGGAGGTGGGAGATCTGATCACGTTCAGCATGGACTCACTGCCGCGAGGCTTTCTGGACTTGCTGAAGCCGCCGGAGATCAAGCCGCTGCTGCTCACGCCGCCGCCACCCAACCCGCGGGACAGAGAGCGGCCGGGGCGCAGGACGGCTTCGGACTGGAGCGCACACGCCAACGGAGACGCCGAGGTGCCGCAGCAGAGCGGAGAGCGCAGGAGGAGGTCCAGCTACGGACTGAACTCATCACAGCTCAGTAAGACTGCTTATACAACACAAACTGCTCCAAAGCAGATTTACAAAAATAAACAGTGTTGCAAAGTTCTTCAGTTTCAGAAATCTGTCATTTCGGTGGTCGAACGATATATCGGCCAGTATTTGGCATTTTGTACTTATCAGCATTGGGCAGTTTTTTTTTCTGTTTGGCTGATATTTCGGAAGCAGGACTTTTATTTTGACAGTGCTGATAACACCAGCGCCTGAGCGCACAGTAGGGCTGTCAAAATGGCTGAAAAACTAAATTCGAATTTTGTACTTAAATGTTATAAAAATTCGAATTTAAAATGCATAATTTCAGTTACTGCCTGACGCACACCTAAAATTAAAATGCAACATTCAATATGGATTTTTATTTTAAATTCGACGAATATTCGAAATTCAAAATTTTTTTGACAGCCCTAGCACACAGAGCATTCTCCATCTTCATTAGTTTACTTTACTGTCTCTGTTTAACAGTTCTGACTAATTATTACACAGAACTTTTAAACAAAGTTAGTAAACAGTATGCGAATTTTATATATAAACAGTATATTATTATTAGATGTTGTCATCATATTTAATGTAAAATTCCTACATTTAATCAGTTAATTCATTTAGAATAATAAAACACTATAGGCTGTTATCAAACATTAAATCTGTAGTGTTAAAATGTATTTTGTTGATGCAGAAGTGGCACAGAAGCTGCATCTAAAGCAACATTTAGATGTATTTTACACTGATGGACTGATATAGTGGCCAATTTACATGATAGACTGATATTGGCACATTTTGACTATATATCATCATCTGATTTCCTTCCTGGCTGGTTAATAGGGATAGTAGTCAGTGGATGATGCAGGTCATCTTCAGTTCTCAAGTGTGATATTTTGTGTTGTGTGTGTGTGTGTGTGTGTGTGTGTGTGTGTATATATATAAAAACCCATCAGAGGAACTGCTGTCTGGACCAAACAGAAAGTAGATAAAAAAATGTTTATTGCAAATATTAAATTACAGTAAAAATCTCAGTTTTCCATTTGCATTTACTGTTTTAGCTCGCAACGACAAGGTCAATGGTCTGATTTCCAGGAAATGCATTTACTGATCAAACTGTAAACCTTGAATGCAACGTGAGTGGCTTTGGATAAAACCATCTGCCAAATGCATAAATGTACATTTAAAAACACAAATGCATGCACCAATACAAAATATATAAAGAAAAACTGACAGTAGACCATTGAACCGTTTAAAATAATTTGTTTGTGTTGATTTAGCTATGATGTGTGCATTAATAATTTGATAGTTTGGGTCAGTTATTACACCATATAAACAGTGTTATTTTAGTATCACTGAGGTACTATTCTAGTTTTTATTAATAACTTGAATTAGTTTTTATGTTTGTATTTTCAGTTTTCAATTTTTATTTTACAATTGTAGTAATTTGTTGTGTGTTTTGTCATTTTTATCAGTTTTTGTTTTATAATATATCATTTTTAAATTATGTTTTATTTCTGTTTTAGTTGTGGTCATTTTAGTTTTTTATTAATTTTATTTCTGTGACATTTATTTCAAGTAACATTTATTTTATTTTAGTTTTAGTTAACTTTAATAACTCCCCTTTATTTATATAGCACTCTATAGTACAGATTGTGTCAAAGCAGGATTACAGTGTTAAAGAGGAAAATAATGTTTCAATGATGCAGACAAAATTCAATTCTGCTGTAGAGCAGCTCTAAAAAGAAGACAATAGTAAACGGTCGATTTTTCAGTTAAAGTCAGATCATCGTTGATTGAGTTCAGTTTAACAACCATGTAAAGTAATCAATTATGGAATGAGTCAATTAATCTATGAAAAATGCATCTTTGCAACTATTCAGAACCATTAATTAAGCATTGAACTTTGGTTCAAAATATTTTTTACTCACTAACCATAACTAATCCTCTTCTCTGTCTTCTCTACTAGTGTTGGATCTTCCACTGTGTCAGGACACGTTTGAGGCCGAGGACAAGTCTCTGCTGCCGTTCGCCCTGTATCCACACCCCCGATTGTGGAGCCCTAAAACGCGGCGTCTGGAGGTCAACATCGTCCCTCGGCCGCGACCGTCCCCTAACCGGCCCCGCATCGACCCGTGGAGCTTTGTATCGGCCGGTGTGACGGACAGACTGGGCGCCAAGAAAACCGTCAGCAGTCCCACGAGCCCTCGACTGGGGTACCAGCCCTCGCCAACAAACCCCTTCACAAACTGTGACCTCTTCCCTTCCCCGGACTGCGATCCCTTTAATCTGAAGGTCGACCCTTCCATGAACTCGGACCACGCCTCGACCTTTGACCCCTTCTCAGCCCCCTTCCACACCTCGCGCTCGGCGCCCTGCTCCACCAACGGCAGTCCCAATCTGTCGCTCAGGGTGGCGCCGCTGAACCCGGCCGACTCTCCGCTCATAGACCTGGGCTGGATGGGCGGCACCAAAGAGAGGGTCCATCCTCACCGGAGCATCGGCCTCAGTCCGTTCAGATCACCAGCTCCGCTCAGAGACGACAGGTTCTGAACACTGTCCCGCAAACGAGGGTCCATGCCAATTCTGGGAAACAAAACCAAGGAGATTTCCATTTGACCCGATACTGCTGATGTGTTGATGGGTTCTGAATGCTCATTCAGTGGCGTGACTCCTGTCAGGAGTCACAAAACCTCAGTGTCTTCCTCTCTTGATTGGTTGGTCTTCCTGTCTTTCAGCACTGTCTCAGGGTCTTAGCGGCCTCTAGTTGCGCTTAAGTAGATCCGCACTCGTTGCATCGCTTTATCTGGTCTCAAATGTGATGTAGTTATTGTCATATGATTTCAAAATGATTCCTTGTTTCAGCCCACATTCGTCTCTGAAGGCGACAAAAGTTGCGTTTCATAATCCACGTCACGCGTCCCCGAATGAGTCGAGAAACGTTCTGCTGACCTCGCTGGTGGCGTTCGAGTTGAGTCAGAGATTATGGGGATGTATCAGCTGACAGAAGTAGAAATACAGATCAGCCTGAGATTATGAAATCACAAAATCATTTTTTTTAGATACCATCGTGTTGGCTCGCTAAATGTTGGACTAAAGCGCGTCAGGTAGAGTTTTAGTCCAAAGCAATGCGTAAACCTCAAATCACTTTCATCATCAGTAGTTCTGTCTGGTTTTCCAGTAAAATAATATTTAAATAGTCTTGAATTCAGATGCATTGAGAGGAAATCCATTTTATATATTTCTCAAACTTCACTAAATTTTGTTAATGGCTAAAACATTTTGGCATTGCGACGAGACTTGTGTTTTTCAGTGTAGGTGCTTTTGACAAAAGTTCATCCAGTTGATTTTAGGTTGGATTTCCAGTACATAATATCTAAATATTCAAAAGTCAAAATACATTTACTAGAGATGCAAACTGAAAAGTCTTGTTTTCCGATGAAAATGAGTTTATACTTAAAGCAAGAAAGAAATCTGTTCATGGGGTAAGAAAACTGAACTTAATTCAAAGGGGAAACAAGTTTATATTTATTCCTCCAAAGTTTCTTCCTTGTTTTAAGCAGCAAATTCAATTCATATCGATCATTTTTATCGGAAAACAAGATCTCGGAAGATATCGGAAAACAAGACTTGACGGTGAAACTCTTTCTGCATAAGGAAGCTCATTTCCGCCACGGAATAAAAAGGTCATTGTAACAATCTCATAATTAATGTCTCGCAATTCTGAGGTTATATCTGAGTTAAAGTCTCAACTGTGAGTTATAAACGTAGAATTGTCCGAAAAATGTAAAAATTGCAGGATAAAAAGTTGCAATTACTTCTTTAAATGTTTTTATTCCATGGCAGAAGCAAGCTTTCATATAATTATGTTGTTGTTTTCACTACAGAAAAAATAAAAGTAATTACGAATTTTTAACGACTTTTTTCTCGCAGTTGCGAGACTATATCTCACAATTTTTTTTCGAATCTCGAGTTTGTATCTTGCAATTTTTGACTTTATATTATATTTTTCTCTGATTTAAAAAAAAAAATTGTGAGATAAAAACTTGCAATTACCTTTTTCTTCTGTAGCAGAAACAAGCTTCCATAGGGTTGCGAGATTTAAACTCAATTTTAAAATATAGCTATTAAAATTGCTACATTTTAATAACACAGAATTCCAAAAACAAAAGGTCTGGAATTGTGAGATACTGAATTGGGATAAAAGTCAGAATTGCGAGATATAAATTCAGAATTGTGAGATAAAACGTTGCAAGCTTTTATGTATTTATTTTTTTATTTATTATAACTCTGAAACAGAAACAAGTTTCCATAGATTTGCGAGATTCTTCTATAGAATAAACTAAGAACCCACGTTTGTAACTTGCAATTGTGAGATATAAATTCACAATTGGGATAAAAAGTCTGAATTATGAGATGTAAACTTAGAATATAGAAAAAAAAAAAGCGAGATATAAAGTTAGAATTCTTAGAATAGAGATATAAACTTACAGTTGTGAGATATAAATTCACAATGTGTCAGAATTGTGAGATAAAACGTTGCAGTTAGCCTTTTCATGTTTTATTCTGTGGTGAAAATAAGCTTCCACGGATATGGGGTGCTCCTGCTGTATATCTTTGTCTTCTGACTGACGTTCACAAACACCTCTGCGAGCAGATCGTTTCTCCTCATTAGTGATGAGGATGATGGTGAATAAAGCTAATCGCAAGCTATTAATATTTATTACTGAGGCCTTTAACACACTGGATTCAAGAGATTTTAAGTCAGAGACACAGTCCACGTTAGGATGCTTTATTGTATTTTATATTAAGACATATCTTTAGGTTTTGTTCGGTTCTTCACTGGAGTCTGTGGAGATATGGGTGCTGCAAAGGGCCAAATCTGTGCTTTACAGTGTCAGAGTTGGACTGTGTGCCTTGATTGATTGAAATTCTTCTTTTACGCTCATGGTTTTTGAGATTTCCTCGACCAAAACACTCCAGGCGTCTCTCAGGCTCACGGACGTTCACACTCATCTTCCACTACCTGCTAAAAACTTGCCGATTTGAGGGAGAATCTTCTGTGTGAGGGGAAGATTTCTTGTTGATGATGATTCATGTTTTAATTGAAGCTTATTGCTATATATTCAGTTCTGTTGAAGCCTGTATAACATCTGTCGTGTGATTGTGTGAGTGTGTTATTCTCAGTAGGCTGGGCCTAATCACTCCATTACTCTGTGTGTGTGTGTGTGTGTGTGTGTGTGTGTGAGCTCAATCGTGAGTGTGTTGTTTCTGTATTAAAGGCTGAATGTTTATTTTGCTAATTGTAATGGGTTTTAACCTGTGGAACTTTTAAATTTAAAAAAAAAAAAAAGAGAAAAAGACTGCAAAAAGGAGCAAGACCAAATAAAATTTAACACGACTCTAAAACTGTGCCTGTGTTTGTGATTCTCACCATCTGTAACGAACATGGGAAAAGATACAAATTAGTTTGTGAAAAACCGAAAATCTAGTGTTGTTTTTCAAATTGTGGTAAAGTTTTATAGTGTTTAAATATTACCATATACTGTATATAATTCAGTGTGAGCATGAATAAATATGGCTAGTGTTATTTTAGTTTCATTGAGATACTATATTAGATATTTGTATTTCATTTTTTAATGAACAATAAATAAATTTTATTATATATTGTTTTATTGATGTATATCATTTTTATTTAAGTTTTATTTTAGTGTATCAAGTTAAACTAAACAAAAATGAGAAATGCCTTATGTCAACCAGTTGAAATAAAAAAGAATTACATTTTATTTGTCACTTTTTTTCAGTTTTTTTTTTTTTTTTTCGTTAACTATAATAAACCTGCTGTGGAATAGGCAATAATTATTTAAAATTTACAAGACTGCAACAAATTGGATTTATTGATGATAAATATATAAAGCTGGTAACTCATTCAGTTTATTAGTACTATAACAGAAATCTGACCTGTTATATAGATATATTTCAAAGTGGAATTAAGAATTTTAAATAAATGCTGGTTTTAATTTAAATTAAATTTTTGTTTATTGTGATATTGGCACACTGAGTGTCTGTGAACATGACATATTTCATAACTTTATCAGCATTGTTATTATTATGTGTTGAGAGTCAGTGTCTCCTGTAGGAGTCGCTGTAATGTCTCGGTTATGTATTGTAACCCTCATTCCCTGAAGGAGGGAATGGAGACGTCACGTCGGTGACCGACGAATTGGGAATCTCGCTAGAGAGACCAATCTACTTTGTGTAAACTAAACAAGCCAATGCACATTGGCATGCGATGATTGCATCCAGCTGCCGCTGATCGCAGCGCGAGTATAAGTAGGCAGCAGATGCAATGCATACTCAGGTTTTCGCTGAGGAGCCGAGCCGGTGACCCGGCCGCTCAGCGGTTTTACAGCAGCCGTGGCGACGGGACGTGACATCTCTGTTCCCTCCTTCAGGGAATGCTGCCCCTTCTAGTGTCTTGTGCGGGTCTCCTGCGCCCCTTTTAGGCGTAGGCCGGGGCTTGCAACAAGAAGACCAGTCACTGTTGTCGTAGCACTACCCACTCAGTGAGATTGGATAACACTGGGAAAACGTACCCATACCTCTTGGAACAAGAACGTTGCGGAAGCCCCATCCTTCCTGAAGGAGGTTTCGGAAGCACTTACCGCAAGCCGACACTGAACCGGGGCCTCTAAGTGCCTCTACCCGTTTGAGGTGAGAACACAGGAGGATACCGGCTCCACACGAAGGCTATAGAATCTAGCGAATGTGTTGGGGGTCGCCCAGCCCGCAGCTCTACAAATATCTGTCAGCGAGGCACCACGAGCCAGAGCCCACTGATAAGCCAGGGTGATGGCATCCACTATCCAGTGGGCCATCCTCTGCTTAGAGACGGCATTCCCCTTCTGCCGGCCTCCGTGGCAGACAAAGAGCTGGTCTGAGGTCCTGATGCTTGGTGTCCGGCCTACGTAGCATCTCAAAGCTCGGATGGGACAGAGCAAAGATAGGGCTGGGTCTGCAGGCTCACCACCTGATTCCTGAAGGGAGTAGTTGGAACCTTTGGCACATAGCCGGGCTGGGGCCTCAGGATTACCTGGGAGTCAGCCGGCCCGAACTCTAGGCACGATTCGTTGACCGAAAATGCATGCAGGTCCCCTACCCTCTTGATGGAGGCCAGCGCAAGCAGGAGCAGAGTTTTCATTGAAAGAAACTTTAGCTCAACTGACTCAAATGGGACCCGCTGTAGTGCTTCGAGCACCAGAGACGGGTCCCAAGAAGGTATAGAGGGAGGACGAGGAGGGTTCAACCTTCTCGCCCCCCTAAGGAACCTGATGACCAGGTCGTGCTTCCCCACCGTTCTCCCCTCTACGGGGTCGTGGTTAGCAGAAATAGCAGCAACGTAAACTTTAAGGGTGGAGGGAGACAGCCTTCGCTCCAACCCTTGCTGCAAAAAGGACAGCACAACTCCGATCGGGCATCTCCGGGGGTCTACCTAGAAACTCCACGTCCCATCCAGGGACCAGACATGAAGTTTCCAGAGGTCTGGATGTGGGTGCCAGAGGGTGCCCCATCTCTGAGTCAGTAGATCTTTCCTCAGAGGAATTTGCCAGGGAGGGGCTGTCACGAGGAGCATCAGTTCCGGGAACCAGGTCCGAGTGGGCCAGTAGGGCGCCACAAGCAGGACCTGCTCCTCGTCCTCCCTGACTCTGCACAGTGTCTGTGCAAGAAGGCTCACTGGGGGAAACGCATATTTGCGTAGGCCCCGAGGCCAGTGCGTCCGTGCCGAGTGTTCCCTCGTTCAGGGAGTAGAACAGCTGGAAGTGAGAGGTTTCTGGAGAGGCAAACAGGTCTACCTGAGCGACTCAGAAACGTCTCCAAATCAGCTGGACCGTCTGGGGATGGAGTCTCCACTCTCCGGCTCGTCGGCTGCACGGTTGTGCAGGCCCGGAATGTGAACGGCCTCAGATGCTTCTGACTCCAAAGGAGGAGGTGGCGGGTGAGTTGCGACATACGACGGGAGCGCAGACCTTGTCGGTTGATGTACGCAACAGTCGCAGTGTTGTCCATGCGGACCAGCACGTGCTTGCCTCGTAAGCACCCTCTGAGACGGTTCAAGGCAAGGCGTACTGCTAGCAACTCTAGGCAGTTGATTTGCCAGTGCAGTTGGGGGCCCGTCCACACCCCCGAGACTGCTTGCCCATTGTACGTGGCCCCCCAGCCGGTGGTGGAGGCATCCGTGTGTACCACAGCATGCCTCGACACCTGTTCTAGGGGCACTCCTGCCCAAAGAAACGTGAGGTCTGACCACGGGGTGAAGGTTTGGCGGCAGGCCAGTGTGACTTGGACCAGGTGAGTGCCGCGCTGCCACGCCCACCTCGGGACTCGGCCATGGAGCCAGTGCTGAAGCGGTCTCATATGAAGCAGCCCCAGCGGCGTGACTGCCGCAGCAGCTGCCATATGCACCAGGAGCCTCTGACATTGTTTCAGTGGGACCGCCATCCTGCCTTTGAATGAATTCAAGCACCCTGTTCGACCGAATCCAACTCCATACCGAGAAAGAGATCCTCTGCGTCGGGGAGAGTTTGCTCTTTTCCCAGTTGACCCGAAGGCCCAACAGGCTGAGGTG
>NW_015666547.1:13140-21643 GCF_001515625.1 Sinocyclocheilus rhinocerous
AGCACCAAATCCCTGTGCTCGCACAACTGATCCCGAGACTGTGCTAGTATGAGCCAATCGCCGAGATAGTTGAGGATGCGAACACCCTGCTCTCTGAGGGGAACAACAGTCCCATCCGCATGTCTTTTGTGAAGCCCGAAGGGCAGGACCTTGTACTGATATGCCCATCCCTTGAAATCGAACCGCAGAAAAGGTCTGTGTCACGGAAGGATTGAGACATGAAAGTATGTGTCCTTCAGGTCGATCGCTGCAAACCAATCTCGGGGACGGATGCACCCAAAGATGCGTTTCTGCGTTAACATCTTGAACAGTAGCCTGTGAAGGGCCCGGTTCAAGACACGTAGTTCCAAGATTGGTCGTAACCCACCGCCTTTCTTTGGTACAATGAAGTAGGGGCTGTAAAACCCCGTCTTCATATCGGCTGGAGGGACCGGCTCTATCGCATCCTTCGCCAGTAGGACTGCGATCTCCGCACGCAAGACAGGAGCATCGGCCGCCTTCACTGATGTGAAGTGGATGCCCCTGAACTTTGGGGGACGCCGGGTGAACTGAATCGCGTAGTCGAGTCTGATGGTCCGAAGGAGCCAGCAAGACTGGCTGGGCAGCGCTAGCTGGGGGGATCTCCGTATACCCTTTGGCTGCTCCACCATCGAAGCTGGTGAGGGAGGAGGAACTACCAAGCCGGTTTCTGGCAGTAAAATGTGCCATCCACGACCTGGTGAGCTCCTCATGCACCTCCCAGAAGAATGGCACTGGAGTGGGGCGCTGAGATCCAGCGCGGGCCACCCCGAGAAACAAGTCATCCAACCTCGAGGGCTCGGGACACGGTGGAGGTTTCCACTCGAGCCCTACCCTCTTGGCGGCCTGGGAAATCATAGCCGTCATCTCTGGATCCGAATCAGGCCTTGCTACCATCCCTGAGGGCGGCAGCGCAGCCGAATCTTCCTCTCCAAAGAGCTCCGGCTCGCCCTCCGATGCAGCGATCGACATCCGATCGTCAGGAGGAGCCCCAAAGGATACGGATGGTACGCTCCTTGTAGAGGGCCCAGCACGTTCCTGAGGAGGCTCAACTGACTGCGAAGTGCTAGAGGAGTGGCGGTTCGTTGGAGGTTGGTTCCTTGGAGGGGTTGCCGCCACTGTGATCCTCAAACCGCCCGAGCCACTGCCAAAAGTAGCCCTCCCCTGACTTTTGCCAGGAAGAGAACTAGATCGCGGCAGAGGCACCGGAGCTCCACCCCTTTTTAGGTAATGGAGCCTGGTCCGCAACTACGAGATGGTCATCTTCCCGCAGTGAGAACATGACTCATCCACGAACACCACTTCAGCATGCTTAATGCCCAGGCACGTGAGGCAGCGATCGTGACCATCACCTGGCACCAAGTAACGATTGCATCCAGAAACGCACGGGTGAAATGCCATCTTTAAAAAGACATTCACCCGTGAATGCTCTTTTAGGAGTGCTCTTTTAGTTGTGCTGAAGCACACAGGGGAGATGGCCGCCGCAATACTACAGGGGGTAGTGCAGCCTCTAGTTTGCACCCACTCAACGAAGGTTGACCAACCCGCTGTAGGGCCGTAACACCCACACAGAGAAGCTCCTTTGAGCGCGCTGACTCGTCTGTTCAACGAAGCTTGGCAGGAGCAGAACGATGATGATATGGCATGATTTATATGAGTGCAGATATCTCACCTGTTTCATTTAACTATATGCATTTATTTGATTTTATTTACATAATCATATTTTCAAAATGCAATGCAAAATTAGAATAAACAAATTTGAGTTTGAACATGTACGTGTTATTTTAGTATCATTGAGATACTATATAATAGTATATTTGTTATACATTTTATTTTATAACTTCCATTTCTATTTAAATTTTAAAGTTTGTGTGTGTGTGCGTATACACACAACATACTGATATTAATAATAAATATAAAATTATAATTTTTTAAGGTTTTAGTTATCTATATTAACCCTGCTGTGGAACAAGTAATATTCTGTTAGTTAAAAGCAGGTCTTTGTGTATTTAAAACACATTCAGTTTTTTAGCACTATTACATAAATCTGACCGATTTCATTTCTGTATGATTGACAAATATCATCACTTCAACTTATTAGTTTAAAACTTAAATTTTTACGTTTATAAAGATTAATTTATAATCTTTACTTTATACTTTACTTTTACTTGTGCAATAAACTAGTATGCAATACATGATGTCTATTTAGTGCCCTTGTTTGAGATCTTTGCATTGCATAAATGCATCACTCCCTCCCTTTCCAGTGTTTTCCTTCATGCAGTGCCCGTTTTACACGCTGGTTTAAAATGACGCAGTACATACTGTACAGTATGCAGTAAATAGCGCACTAGCACTCATTCAAACACAGCCTGTGCTGAAGTGTGAGTGAGTTTGTTCACAGAGGAGCACGAGTGTGTGTCTGGAAACAGGCTCGTCTCATGAGTGTGTTTGAGCTGATGAGGCCGGATCCGTCAAACAGAAGAGACTCTGAGCGACCTGATGAAACAGACCAAACATCACAGAACGGAAGACCACTACTGAGTGCCCTACAGTCACTACAGACATGTTCAACACTACACTGCAAATCAGATCAAAATAAAAATGGAATTCAGATTCAAACATTTTTTTTAATTATAGTCATGCTTAAATATATTTAAGTGTTTATTTTTGTTGTTTATGGTTAATTATTTTGTACAGTATACATCAGTCAAAAGTTTGGAATAATTATGATTTATTAATGTTTCTGAAAGAAGTCTCTTCTGCTCATCAAGGCTGCATTTATTTGATCAAAAATACAGTAAAAACTGTGAAATATTATAATGTAATACAGCTGTTTTCTATGTGAATATCTGTTAAACTGTAATTTATTTCTGTGATTAAAGCTGTATTTTCAGCATCATTACTCCAGTCTTCAGTGTCACATGATCTTCAGAAATCATTCTAATATGCTGATTTGCTGCTCGAGAAACATTTCTGATTATTAGCAATGTTGAAAACAGTCGTGCTGCACAATATTTTTGTGGAAACTGTGATATATTTTATTTACAGATGAACAAAAAGTTCAAAAGAACAGCATTTATTTGAAATAGTAAAGACACTTATAATGTAACAAAATATTTCTGTCATTTTTGATCAGTTTAATGCATCCTTGATGAATAAAAGTATTAATTTTATGTTTCTTGAGCTATGAATTGACCATAAATTTAGAAATTAAACTATTTTTTCTTCCAAATAGTTTAAATTATTGTTACATAATTCCAAATACATAGATTATGATCCACAAATAAATGTAAAGACATTAACAAAAATTAAACATACTGACAGATAATTGGAATGAGATCCACAAATAAATCTTAGAGTTTCACAAACATGAATTAAATTCACAAATAAATAAAATGAGATTTGCAAAAAAAAAAAAAAAAACAGTCACAAATATATTTTTATGTCACAAACACAACTTTGCCTGGAATTGATTTGTGGATCAATGCACGCATTTATGGATTTTGAAACATGACAATCCACAAATGTGTGACTCCGCCCACCGTCTGCTCAAGCCAATCAGATAACAGCCACACACACCGTCCAGATTGTAAAGCAAAACGTGATTGGCTACAGTACAAGATTTCGGACACACCCATTCTCAACAGCTAGAGAATACCCATGATGCATTGTGAGAGTTGCGTCTCGCCAGAAGATGGCGCCTGCAGCTGAATCATCCATCCATTCATTTTACAAAGCGACGGCTTACAGAGTAATACAATACAGGAATAAATTCACTGTAAATGTATTATTAAATTGTTTAATTAGGGTTTATACATAATTTCCAGGACAGAGTTCAAGATAAATCCTTTCATCTTACTACTAGAGCTGCCAGTTTCAAATGATTATTAACCCTTTATGGTACAGAGTTGCCATATGACAATAATTAATTTCTACTCATTTTGTTATTCTGAAAAAAAAACAACAACAACAATATATTGCACTACGGGAATTAAAAGGGCAGGGCTTAAGGTAGACAAAACTGTGCTGTTTAAGTCACAAGACATTTGAATGTCCGTCCAGAACTCTCTTTTTCCCCCACTGTCACCCTCACAGAAAACAGCTTATTTCTAAACATCTCTTCTCAAGGGGGATTTTTCTGCAGCATCTTTGTTTAGTAAATTAGTTATTTTTATTCACAATTTAACTTTGTCTAACATAGTTTTACTGTAAATTGAGAAAATATAAATGTTTTCATGGCAACGCTGAACCACAGTGGAACTACAATGATGTATTTATTTCCCCATTGGGATTTTTTTATAGATAGTAGCATCAATAATATGATTGCAGTTATTTATTTATTTGAAGTGTTTATTGTAGTATAGTTGTATTTATGTATAAATAGCAAAATTATTTCTTCTTTTCAGAAAATGAAAACCGCAGTATTTTGCAGAAAGGCCAATAGGAAGAGAGCAACGTTACTGTGAGTGAGGATGAGTTTGCCTTCAGTGAAGGTTAAATGATAGGGATCCACTTATATTTGGTTTGCATGAATTCTGAGTATCTAAATCTATCAATTTCTAAAAGAAATGTGCATTTAAATAGAAAAGAAAATCATAATTTTATTAAACAAAAACTACTTTTTTGACCATTTTCCATTCTGGAAACATATAGCAACGCTGTTTTGATTTGTATGATTGAAGCTATGTCATGTAATAAAAACTTATTTGAAAAAATATTTCACGGTTAGAACATAATGCATACCAAACCTGTCCTGGACCTGCCCTGCACCTTTTGTGTGTCTCCTTTATCCAACACACCTGATTCCACTCATCAGGTCGTTAGTAGAGACTGCAATAACTAAATTGGGTGTCTGATTAGAGAGACATACAAAATGTGCAGGGCAGGGGGTCCTCCAGGACAGGTTTGGGAACCACTGCCATCGGGGGTTAAACAGCAAGCACAAACTATGCAAGAGCGGCAGTCCTTCTGGTGCACTCAGTGTCCGAATAACTCACTCGTTTTCATGCACTCCTTCAAGTGAACTGCATTAGTGGCCTAATGGGGAATAGTGAATGAGGGTATAATAGGGGGCGATTTCGGAATGAATGCCAGGCAAAGTTGTGTTTGTGACATCAAAAGATATTTGTGAATGTTTTTATTTGCAAATCTCATTTTAATTATTTGTGAATTTAATTCATGTTTGTGAAACTCTAAGACGTATTTGTGGATCTCATTCCATTTATCTTTATTGCTTAAAATCAGGAGAATGAAAGGAATTTTACTGCTGGAGCCAGGCATTAGTGAACAACACACCTTCAGCTGATGAAGTGTTTCTCATTCACTGATCATGGTTGATTCAGAGAAACAGCGATTACAGCAGCATCTGAAACACAGAGACTGAAAACAGCGGAGAATCACATGAAATATCCCACATAATGAGTGAAATCAGATATTTTCAAAATATTTTCGGATATTTTCAGAAGAATGAAGCTGACAGTCTGAGTTCCCTTTCAGTCGGTCACTCTCAACGTTACATTGGTGACCGACGAATTGGGAATCTCTCTAGAGAGACCAATCTACTTTGAGTGTAAACTAAACGAGCCAATGCACATTGGCATGCGATGATTGCATCCAGCTGCCGCTGATCACAGCGCGAGTATAAGTAGGCAGCCATAGTTTATGTATGACTGACAAATATGCATCACATTCATTTTATTAGTTTGTTAAAACATTTTATGCAATTCAAATACATTAGTCTTAAATTTAGGCCTAACTATTGTAAGAATTGCAGCATTGTGATCAAACATCATGGCTCTGACTGATCAGATCGTCTTCAGGTTCATCACTGATCCTTCCGTTTCAGAGCAACGTGTGGTGAAAGTAATCAGGAGAATAAGTGAAGATACGATTGCGCTGGAAGAGCTGTTAATGAATCTAATTCATCTCTTCAGATGAATCTCAGCTGGACTCTTCACCCGCCGGCGGATCCTGAAGCTTCAAACGCGCACGCTCGTCCTCTCGCTCTCCTGAAAAAGAGAATCATTTCTTCAGATGGGATAAACCAGTGAAAGCCTCTCAAAGCAGACAGAATTTGTTCCCGATTTTCAGTTTGCTGGAAATCCCAAACTTCTGTCCATGTGGGCAGTGAATCAGAGACTCTGCTGGGAGATTGAGTAAATACTGAAGACAAGGAAGCCAGAAATTGTAAATGTTAAAACTGAATTATTTATGTTTGCTTTTCCGATTTCAAAGACCTGATACGTCAGAGACGCCGAGTGAGATTCGAGCATTACAGTCCTTTCGGTGACTTCAGGATATGATGCATTAGGGTTCTATTTCGGAGTTTTATTCAGCTAAACTTTTCTCTTTTTTCTTCTTTTTTATACACTGTACAATTTTTTAAGAATTTTTATGTGTGTAACATACTGAAGTCTCTCAGATTTTCCAAGAAATCATAAAAGCCTTCTCAGTAGTAGGTCGAGGAGAGCGGGACTAGGCTTTCTCAGTTTGTGTGAATGCACTTGGCTTTCAGAATACTCCTTTATTCCCAATTAATTTCACAAGTATCGTACAAATAAGTTTCTTGTTTCATTAATATAGTGTATACATTTTTTTTTTTACCCCAAAAGAATGAAAGTGAAATGTGACAACACGCCCCATAGGTGGAGCACGTTATAACAGTGTAAATGTTTTCTGACCTAAATAAATAAATACTAGACAAACTAAAATATTTTGTTAGTCAATTAACTTTTTTATATGAAATAATATTTTTGAAATTATTAAAAATAAACGCATTTTGGAGTTTGATATATACTGTAGTAAAATGTAAACTATCGTCACACCTCTCTATATGTAAAGTTGGTTATATAGTATAATTGGGCGTATATCAAAATGTAAACCATATTATCGCGCAGCTATATAAAGTTGGTTGTATAATATAGATGGATATATACTGTAGTAAAATGTAAACTATCGTCACACTGCTCTCTATATAAAGTTGGTTATGCAAGTATAATTGGACATAGCAAAACATGAACTATTATTGCACAGCTCTACATATATAAACTAGGATATATAGTATAGTTGGATATATACTGCAGTAAAATGTAAACTATCGTCACAGCTCTTACAGTATAAGGTTGGTTATATAACATAGTTGGACATAGCAAAACGTAAAATATATTATCGCACAGCTCTCTCTATATATAAAGTTGGTTATATAGTATAGTTGGCAGTAAAATGTAAACTATCTTCACATAGCTCTAAGTTGGATATATTGTATAGTTGGGTATATAGCAAAATGTAAACTTTTATCTATCTCTCTATGTAAAGTTGGATATATACTTTTATATTTAGCAAAATGTGAACTATATTATTGCACTGCTCTGTATATAAGGTTGGATATATTATGTTCAGTGATATCTTACAAAGATTTAGATTTATTAATACATTTTTTTTCTCTATATAATGTTGACTTGTGAATACAACTAAGTTTCATTAAGCTAGCATGTATGACAACTAGCCCCGCGTTAGGTTATGCTAGTCTTTTCTCGAGCCTTTCCTTATCCATTGACTTATTTTTTGAAGCGAAACTTCTGCTTTTGTGTTCCACAGAAGAAAGTAAGTCATTAATGATGACAGAATTTACATTTCTGGATGAACGTATTCTGTAGGTTTGCTTTCGAAGCTTTTATCAAGTGCTCCGAAACTCTCCATCCTGATGAGCGCCGTGACCTTCTTACACGTTCAGCGCCTGACAGGTCTCTGTGCTTTTTCTCTTTGAGAGCGTTTGAATCACTTCGCAGCAGCGCTTTGCTCTGAAATGCATGAGTGTTTCTGAAGGGACTGCAGAATGATAGAGCTGCGGTGGAGTCAGCATTTGCCCCGGAGCTCTTCAGCCCTTCCCATGAGTCCCGGAGACTCCAGCGCAGGAAACTTCCATGAGTTCACTGTGAGAATGACCTGCGTGAAGATCAGCAGACATTCATCCTCCGCGGGACGCCGCTTCTGCACTGCAGTCACAAAAGCATGCTCAGTATAACACCCAACAAAATACACAACTATTAACATCAGACTGAACAGGAAAATGGACAGTTTTTTGATAATTCACCTACAGTGAACAGTGTTTAATGTAATCAGAGTCGTATTTTATTTTATCTAGTGTGAAATCTATTAGCGCACAGCTATATATATATATATATATATATATAATGTTGTATAAGTAGTATAGTTGGATATATAGCAAAACAAAGTATATTATTGCACAGCTTTATCTATATAGTTGGATATATAGTATAGTTGGATATATAAGAAAACTTAAACTTTATTAGCTAGCAGCTCTATTATTATTATTATTATTATTATTAATAATTTTTAATAAGTTAAATTAAAACGGGGAAGTCGTGGCCTAATGGTTAGAGAGTCGGACTCGTAACCCAAAGGCTGCGAGTTCGAGTCTCGTACTGGCAGGGATTGTAGGTGGGGGGAGTGAATGTACAGTGCT
>NW_015666547.1:21695-37722 GCF_001515625.1 Sinocyclocheilus rhinocerous
GTAACCCAAAGGTTGCGGGTTCGAGTCTCGTACCGGCAGGGATTGTAGGTGGGGGGAGCGAATGTACAGCGCTCTCTCCCACCTTCAATACCACGATTGAGGCGCCCTTGAGCAAGGCACCGAACCCCCAACTGCTCCCCGGGCCCCGCAGCATAAATGGCTGCCCACTGCTCCGGGTGTGTGTTCACGGTGTGTGTGTGTGTGTTCACTGCTGTGTGTGTGTGCACTTAGGATGGGTTAAATGCAGAGCACTAATTCCTAGTATGGGTAACCATACTTGGCCACATGTCACGTCGCTAAATATATAGTATAGTTGAATATATAAGAAAACGTAAACTTTATTAGCGCACAGCTCTATTATTTAAGTTAAATATATAGTATAGTTGGATATATAAGAAAACGTAAGTTTTATTATCGCGCAGTTCTCTATTTAAAGTTGAATATGTAGTATAGTTGGATATATAAGAAAATGTGAATTTTATTATCGTGCAGCTCCATATTTAAAGTTGAATATATAGTATAGGTACATATATAAGAAAACGTTAATATTATTATTGCGCAGCTCCATATTTAATGTTGAATATATAGTATAGTTGGATATATAAGAAAACAAACTTTATTATTGTGCAGCTCTATTTAAATTTGAATATATAGTATAGTTGGACATATAAGAAAGTGTGAATTTTATTATCACGCAGCTCCATATTTAAAGTTGAATATATAGTATAGCTGGATATATAAAAAAATGTGAACTTTATTATCGTGCAGCTCCATATTTAAAGTTGAATAAATAGTATAGTTGGACATATAAGAAAGCGTGAATTTTATCGCGCAGCTCCATATTTAAAGTTGAATATATAGTATAGATGGATATATAAGAAACCGTAAATTTTATTATCGCGCAGCTCCATATTTAAAGTTGAATATATAGTATAGTTGGATATATAAGAAAACGTAAACTTTATTATTGTGCAGCTCTATTTAAAGTTGAATATATAGTATAGTTGGACATATAAGAAAGTGTGAATTTTATTATCACGCAGCTCCATATTTAAAGTTGAATATATAGTATAGCTGGATATATAAGAAAACGTGAATTTTATTATCGCACAGCTCCATATTTAATGTTGAATATATAATGTAGTTGGATATACAAGAAAACGTGAACTTTATTATCGCGCAGCTCCATATTTAAAGTTGAATATATAGTATAGTTGGATATATAATAAAACGTAAACTTTGTTATTGCGCAGCTCCATATTTAAAGTTGAATATATAGTATAGTTCTATATATAATAAAACATAAATTTATTATCGCGCAGCTCCATATTTAAAGTTGAATATAAAGTATAGTTGGATATATAAGAAAACGTGAATTTTATTATCGCGCAGCTCCATATTTAAAGTTGGATATATAAGAAAACGTAAATTTTATTAGCGCGCAGCTCCATATTTAAAGTTAAATATAAAGTACAGTTGGATATATAAGAAAATGTTAACTTTATTATCGCGCAGCTCCATATTTAAAGTTGAATATATAGTATAGTTGGATATATAAGAAAGCGTGAATTTTATCGTGCAGCTCCATATTTAAAGTTGAATATATAGTATAGTTGGATATATAAGAAAGCGTGAATTTTATCGCGCAGCTCCATATTTAAGTTGAATATATAGTATAGTTGGATATATATAAAAACGTGAATTTTATTATCGTGCAGCTCCATATTTAAAGTTGAATTTAAAGTTGAATATATAGTATAGTTGGATATATAAGAAACCGTAAACTTTATTATCGTGCAGCACTCTATTTAAATTTGAATATATAGTATAGTTGGATATATAAGAAAACGCAAACTTTATTATCACGCAGCTCCATATTTAAAGTTGAATATATAATATAGTTGGATATATAAGAAAACGTGAAATTTATTATCGCGCAGCTCCATATTTAAAGTTGAATATATAGTATAGTTGGATATATAAGAAAGCGTAAACTTTATTATCGCTCAGCTCCATATTTAAAGTTAAATATATAGTATAGCTGGATATATATGAAAACGTAAACTTTATTATCGCGCAGCTCTCTATTTAAAGTTGAATATATAGTATAGTTGGATATATAAGAAAACGTGAATTTTATTATCGTGCAGCTCCATATTTAAAGTTAAATATATAGTATAGTTGGATATATAAAAAAACTTGAATTTTATTATCGCGCAGCTCCATATTTAAAGTTGCATATTTAGTATAGTTGGATACATAAGAAAACGTGAATTTTATTATCGCGCAGCTCCATATTTAAAGGGGTCATATTATGCGATTTCAAGTTTTCCTTTCTCTTTGGAGTGTTACAAGCTCTTGGTACATAAAGAAGATCTGTAAAGTTGCAAAGACTAAAGTCTCAAATCCAAAGAGATATTCTTTATAAAAGTTAAGAGTCATTACCTTAAACCACATAAACACATTTCATTACACCAAATACACAACATAATGTTATTTTTTAGCAGCATCATATGACCCCTTTAATCATTTTGGATAAAACGGTCTGCCACATGCACAAAAGTAAATTACTATTTCTGTGCCATAATTATTTCTTATTGAACACAAAACAGTTTATTTTGTATTCTGTAGATGAGCTGTTTGAGTGAATGGAGAGTGTGTTTCTGTGTGATTTTCGTGTGTGTGTCAGTAAGGCTGTTATTGTTGTAAAGCATTCTTTGCTGAAGATGTGTTTGCTAGTAGACAGTGTTCATGAAAACCTGGAAATATCAGGGACAAACTGTGGTTTCCAGGACTACAAGCGTTATGGATTGTGATATTTATTAAATAAATGGTCTTAAATCTCCCGATTATTGAATAAATCATCGGTCAGAAGGCAAACACTGGCAATTATTCTTGTTTTCATCTTCAGTTTCAGCTGTCCGTTTTATTTTTCTGTCTGTTTGCAGAAATCACTGGAGAACCAGTTAAACCCCAAACACACACACAAAGGACAGAAGCCTGTTTCTATGGAAACTGGAGGAGAGTTATGTGTGTTTGTTCTGAAACACATCTGCACTTTTCAACGCTTCCCATCTTTCACATCTTCAATCCTCACATCGTTTGTCCTGAAATGATTGTTGTTGTTTTTTTTGTTTTTTTTTGCATTGGTTATTTATCATTCATATTTAACAGCAGGTGAAAACACATGCCTGAATTTATGGCTGACAATTTATTTTGTTTGCATGCAACACATATTTCATTGTATTTTAGTAGCTGTAGATGCCAGTGTTACGCGCCCAATTTCGACCAAATTATTACCCCCTTATTGAAGTCGCTACACCTAATCCTAACCCCACCCCACACCTACTCCGAAACCTACCAAATTTTTGTCTCTAAAAAACTTTTTTCTTTCTCCAATTTTTATCTCTACCAAAAAACTTTTTTCTTGCTCAACATTTTTTTGTCTCCTAATTTTCTCGCATGCAGTACCAACCTCAGACACCAGGTGCCGCAATCATTAAGCAACTGCTTACACTACTTTCTTTGATGATCTGAATGTTACATTTAGGAGAATGTTTGGCAAATAAAAATGAAGACAAACTCAGGTTACATATATCATTCACTGTCACTGTAACTAAACGCACCAGACACTAGACTCTTTGCCCATCATTACTTGGCCATGTTTTATGGAGAGAGAGGAAAAATTGTTTTGGTAGAGGAAAAATAAAAATTTGAATGAAGAAAAAAAATCGGAGTAAAAGAAATGTCTTTGGGACAGAAAAACATTCTGAAAGAAAAAAACAATTGGAGAGACAGAAAAATGTTTGGCAGAGAAAAAAATGGAAAGAGAAAAAAAGTTTTTGAAAGATACAATTTCAGTTTCAATTTCACTTTTTTTTTTTTTTGAAGAGAAAAAATCTGAGAGAGAAAGTTTTTGAAGAGAAAAAAATCAGAAAGAAAATGCTAGAAAGAAAAAAAATTGGAGAGAGAAAAATGTTTTATGTGAAAGAAAATAAAATTTAGAGAGAGTGATACAGAGAGAAAAGGTTTTTTTGAAGACAAAATAATCCAGAGAGAGCGAGAGAAAATGTTTTAAAGAGAAAAAAATTGGAGAGAAAAATGTTTTATGGCACGACACGTTCAACAACAGCTAGACGAAGCACAAAACAAACACAATACTGTGGAAGCCCTGAACCACAATGTGAAAAAAGAAGTCAAGGTGCAGAACATAAAAAATAACACCAGTGTCACCTCAGGTCCTTCCCGAACCATAGTCCTAAGTTTTTTTTTTCTTTTGGTCTGAAATTTTTTCTCCCCCAAAACCAAAAACGTTCGTCTTGCTCCAAAATCATTTTTTTCTCAAAATCTTTTTTCATGTTTCGGTTCAGGACTTTCATTTGTTTACATCTTTTGTGTTGCCTATTGAGGAAAAAAATTGAAGAGAGAAAATTTTTTTTTGAGAGAGAGAAAATGATTTTTGCCGAAAAAAAAACTGGAATGAGAAAAATCTTTTTAGAGAGAGAAAAAGCATTCAGAGAGAGAGAAAACAAATTCGTAAGACTTGGGCTCAGGAAGGATCCAAGACGATTTTCTTCCACCTTGACTTTTTTTTTTCTCCACATTGCTGTTCAGGGCTTCCATACAATATAAATCACGCTGTAAAAGTTGAACTGTTTGTGACTGTCTGAACTGACAGTCTTAGCATGCGATTCAGTGGCCAGAGAGGTGATTCTGAGTTTGAATGCTGACCAACAATGAGAACCAGGCAGGACAGGATGACGCCCCTCCGACGATTCACTGTGGACCGTAGGATAGTGATTAATGATCAGTGATAGGAAATAAAACTAATATTAATTGGCATCTGTAATTAATGAATTGATATACCAATAACAATTATAAGGAATAATACATTATAATAAAATATAAATTAACCATATTTATATCTGGCAATTTTACTGTACTTTTTTTTTTATTATTACTATGTATTAACGTCAGTCTTATTCTGATATTGGAATCATATCAGGACTCCAATTCAAGATAACAAAGGTTTCATTTTCTGATCATTACAATGTTTTCAGCTTTATTTTAAATGTTGAATAAGAAACCATGTAGCATTATGAGAATCAAAGACTTACCGGCACTCACATAAACGTGTTTTTACAAGTCCAGAGTTACACTGTACCATAAATACACTCCAGTTTACACTCTCAAAGTGTTTGTGTTGAGCTGAAGTGAGGAAGATTATTCTGGAAGAAAAGTGTGAATCTGAAATAAGCACACGACACGAGGTGTAAGAAGTATATAACCAATTGTATTCCCTTCTGTTAATATACACGTATGCAGATTCATCTCACTGGAACACTCTACAATAACATTTAGAAAGAACAAGGGAGCTGAGGAGAAACGCAACCGACAAACCTGAACAGGAACGGAAAGAATGGAAACACATTCACACAGACAAACAAGCGCACAAACGCTCACGCAAACACACAGAGATGGAAGAGTGAAATCAAATGATGATGAAGTCTGGTCCTCGTTGAGCGAGTATGGAGAATGAACAGCCCTCCACACGCTGGGTAAAGTGAGCAACATGATTTAAACGGAGGATGGAGTCAATGACCAAAGTCTTATGGATACAAGGAGATACTCTCCCGCCTGGTAAAGGAAATGTTCTCTTGTAAACCAAATCACATTTTGCTCTTTAATATTCAAAAGAGCATCTGCTTTTTGGAATACGATTCACAGATCTTTGCATTTCATTGCACTTTCTTTCTTTTTCTTAGGGATGATAATTAGGAAAAACATCTCTTTTAGCACTGGGGTGAGATTCAAATATTTAGACATTTCACAAACTGTTTTAAACATTTTCTTTTCAATGCAGAGTTTAGTTCTTTTAATAGAGTTGAGAAAATTAGAATACTAGAGTTCAAGATGTACATCTTCCAAGTAACAGGCCATTTCGTCTTTCTTTCAAGAGAGTCCGTTCCATTAAATGCGCTTGTGAGTTCCATTAAATGAGTTTATCCCTACTTTCCTCCCGAGAGAACGTGGTCAAAGACGCAGGAGAGTTCACGTTCCCTACGTGGAATGTACATTAACTGGAACATTATTGTCTTTTCCCTTTGACGTGACAAAATATAAAAGAAAGCACGCACACATACATAGAAAACAAAACAAAAGACATCCTAGCATCCTGCTCTGCTGTTTCCACTGATATGGTTTGTTGACGTGATGTTGGTCTTGACTTCCAGACGCTTGTGTCCCTTTGTCTTTTCAAATATCTGTATATGAATATTATCTATTTGCTGTTGGGGGTTTCAGGTTCTTGAATGTGGAGCAGAAACCAAGATCCTCAGCGGGTCCAGGACAGAGCCCAGTGGAACCCCAAAAACACATGACGAATATTTGCTGGAACGTGGGGTTACCGTGGGCCTCCGGGAGTTCTGGCGGCTGAAGGGATCATCCACAGATGTTTTGCTAGTTGTAACGGTTTGAGATATAGCTATATATTTATTTGACTCCATAGAAACAGTTTTTGTCTCTTTTCAATTTGAATACCACATGCTGGAAACACAACAGAATCACGTTGCATTTGCTCCTGAGCACCAAGGACAAGGAGAAAAAGAGACCAAGCCAAGAAAGGGTGTGGGGAAAGAGAGAAAGAGAGGGATGATGGGAGCGGAGGATGGAAATGTGAAGCACTTAGAAAGAGAGGGAGACGGATTTGACACAGAGCTGGTTTGGCAGTATTACGGAGGAGTGTGACTGCTAAACGTTTTCGGCACCATCTGTTCCTGAAATGTCACCTATGCCAAGCCGTTCCAACTGAACTGCTCTCATTCCCAAACGATTCTCAACCGCATCCAATGCTCTGATGGAGCAACAATGGATCGCACAAGCAGCCTGGCGTACACGGGGGTTTCGACATCAGGTTAGGAGATGATCTGAATATTGAGGACTCACATAGTATTTACAAAGAACAAACTAGAGCGTCAAATTACATGTGAGGAAAAATCCACTTTTCTTCAATACAAAAGGTTTGGAGAGTTTATTTTTGTAATAGGGATTAGCTATCAAAAATGGAAATGAGGGAGGGGCTGTTTCCAAACCCTAGACGCTTTTGAACTTTTTAGGTCTTGCTAGAAATGAGGCCAACAGCTAGACAAGACAGGAAATTAAAGAAGACTGATGTCAGAACTCTAAATGTGACCGGTAAACTGCCAACAAATACCTGGACCTCCCTTTCCATTCCTCATCCTATCTCTCTCCTTCTCCCCCTCGCTTCCGCATCGGTCCCTCCGGAGGCCGAGCTCAGACATAATACTCCTTGTCTTTGTTCTTCTTGTTCTTTGTGCCCGTCTTGGTTGCGCCGGGCTGCTTCTCCTTCACTAGGGTGCCGTTGCTTTGCGTGGCTGAATTGCTAATGTAATTGCGGCTCTGGTCCACCTGGTAGGAGCCTTCGTCGCGGTTGCGGTACTTGTACATGGCGTAGAGCAGGATGAGGATGCAGAGAGCGGCCGCGGCTACGATGCCCACCACCATGCCCGTCGTGCTACTGGACTCTCGGATCACCTCCACTGCTCCTGGAGGCCCTCGGTCTGGTGACGAGGGGTCTGTAGTGGGCACATGAGGGAAATTGGGAGGATATGTAATACCTGGGATGTGTCGATGCCGCCCGCCGTGTTCAGGGTCGCCCGACGGCTGTACGGGTGGCAGCAGCACCTGGTCACGGGTGTTCATTTTACCCGCAGGGATGTTGGGGCCACTTTTGATGCCAGGTTTGAGTCGGGGCACTGGGGGGGCTGTGGGGGTGAATGGGAGTGGCGGCCGATGGGGGTTGGGCAAACGGGGGAAGGGCCGGGCGGGGGGCTGTGGGGGTGAATGGGAGTGGCGGCCGATGGGAGTTGGGCAAACGGGCGAAGGGCCGGTCGCCTCGGGGGTTCCCAGCTGCGGGGGGAGGGGGGAGTACAGTCCGGTCAGTGACAAGGGGGGAGTTTTTATAGTAATCCTCATCGTCGGACTCCGTCATCTCGCCCGAGCCGTAGGCCGAGACCTCTATGGGCTCTTCACAGTCCTCCTGGTCCAGCGGACAGGGGGGCCGGCCGGGCAAGGGGAGAGACTCTTTGGTGGTCTCGAGCAAGGTGAGGAAGGGGCGATAGGTCGGGGGCGGGGGAATAACGGGGTAAAGTGTCACAATTGACGGTGGGTCAAGGGAATCCACAGTTATAATTGGCAACACTAGTTCACCTCCTAGGATGAAAGAGAGAAGCAACACGGTGTTAGTTGGAACCTGAGCAAACGAGTGCACAAGAGAGAGAGAAGAGCCATCATTAGAATGGTTAGCACTAAGACTTAATGAGGTTAGTTCTAAAGTTAGTTTTGTTAGCATCTATTTAAAATCAGACTATAAACAGCTAGGCTAATGCTAAAGAATTAGTCGTATACACTACAGGGTTAGAATAATACAGAGAAACATTTAAAGTTAAGTATGTGCTAACCAACTATCCAGTGCATAAGCTAGAATGTACATTCAGATCAATCCTACAAAAACAGTTCTACGTCTGTGCTAATGCTAGCTGTGCTAACCTCCACTCACTGACTGCATGTTTAAGAAGAGAGCAAACCACGTAGTACAGGTCACTTACATTAACAAATTGGCCGCATGATTTTTGCATGAAAAAAAAATTACAAAAAGAAAGCTGTGTAAGATTGTTCTGGGATAGTGATAAACAAATTTCAGCCCATGTTTCAAAGTAGGTAAAGTGTTTTGAATTCATCATTCAGTGAACGTTTTCCCAGAGCTCATAAAGCTCATAATCCCCGCTCCCCGTTGGCATGGTGATAGCTCGCTAATGATGAGGATCTATATGCAAAACTTCCCACTCTCACCCCGGGGTACCGAAGGTGATATTTTCAAATTACTGTCCCATAAGACTTTCCCCCCCAAAACACAGACCAAATCTTTCAAGATAATTATCCATAAGTCTGTCCCTTGAAATCTCATACCATGAATAACAAAAGCCTGTTTTTCTCCGGAACTGGCTTGTCAAAGAATGTCAAAAGTTAAAATTATACAAGATGTAAAGTATTCATTAGGATTAAGCTCAGAATTGTGAAACAGTTTCATCTGTGGCATCAACACCTGAGATGGAGCATGAATCTAAGAAAATGGGGTGCAGAAGAGATTGTTCTGTTTAAACACATAATGCACATCATTGTTATTCACATGATGAGGCAAATTAGTGTGACAAACATTGCTTAGGGGGGGGAAGGACTGTGATCTGTGCGCTTTGGGAAACCTCCTCAAACCATGGCATCAACATGGCGCCCTCCCCTTAACCAGAAGAACCTTCAAAAAGAGTATCCTGTTTGCATATTGATGAACAGAGTCATTAAGCTCAAAGAAACTGAGAGAGTCCACCAGGAGAAAAGGTGATATTAACATTCAGAACACACATACGTCTGTTAGAAGCTGAAAAGGAAACAGTATGTTAATGGCATCTTTCACAGAGTCCATCCCACCCAACAGCCCCAATGTAGAGCCGTGCGTCTGCGGGTTGAGAGTCTGGGGAAAGGTTCACCAAGAAGATCGGTATAAATTTAATGCCCGTTCACCGCTGTCAAATCTTTTATATCCATTGCTAGAAAAAGCCGCCGGAGGCGACCAGCCGTTTAGAGGAACGATCTGTCAAGGGCGCCAAATGGAGTCTGATAATTCAGTAACTGACACTGCTGGTTTGTGAATTATACGAGCCGATGTGTTAATGTGCCACCGGGCACAACAATATTTCCTGCTTTTATTAAATTTGTTGGAATATCTTACGATACGCAAGGAAATTCAGAGCAATCTGTTCCCAGAGAGGGCAGAATCGAACGTTCTGAGAGGAACCTTGAATCCTGATGATTATCCTCTAGTATCTTCTCTAAATTGCACTTGAAGGAAGCTGATGGAAACAAGTGAGGAGATCTGTATGACAAACCTTCTCAAACTTTCAATCCGCAGAAACAATCTGTGAACGTGTAGACAACACATCAGCCTGTCAGTCTGTGTTTTCGTCACAACTCTCGTTATAGATTAAAAATCATGGTTCCAGTCTGTGATTGGTCAAACTTGGCCTCCTGTGACAGTTGCGGTGACAACAAGACCAACATCAGAATAGCATCATGACTCATGTGTACAAAGTAATATCTCACATCCTCAGCGCAGCGCACTTGTTTCACGATGATTGTCTGGAGTGAGCAAGTGCCACCGTGAGCACCATCAGTAACTAGAGTAATGACTGCAGCTTTATTCATGGTTCACTCCTTTGCTTTTATTCTTTAAACTGCAACAAATGACACTTACGTCTGTCTGTTGCAAATCCATCACGAGAGACGCAATTTAAGCCAGACAAAATCTAAACTTCCTTAAATCAAGTTACATTTTCTTGAGAAGCAAAATTAAGATAGTAAGTCTCGATTTCTGAAAAAATGTATCAAAATTAAGTGATTTTATGCTTTAAAGAAGAAAAAAAAAATTCAAAATTCAAAGGAAAAAAGTAGATTTTTCAGACCCCATTGGCAGACATTTTTTCTTGTTTTAAGCGTAAGCTCATTTAATTTTGATATTCTTTTCAGAAAACAAGACTTGTTATCTAACGTCATTTTGCTTCTAAAGTAATTCTATCTTGATTTGAGAATGTTTAGATATTTGTACTGGAAAACAAGACAAACATACTGAGGAAGAAAATGTTTTGCAGTGTAAATGTTACTCGAGTTCTGGAGCAGCATTGCGATCAGTTCAATGAAAGAAACTGCTATGTCCAGTAAAGGTGTGGCTCATTTTGGACATTCAGGAGCCTGTTTACATCCACACGCAGTAATGAAAGCTGAAAATCTGACTGTTTATTGCCGCGGGTGCTCGGGCCATGGGGAAGGATGAGATTGTAGTGGTCTCTTTCTTAGCTAATTTGATTTTGATTTTTTCAGAACACTAGAGCGATGGCGGCGGTGAGACCGACTCGACGCTTAATAATTGACGACAGAAGACACTGGGAGTCCAGACGCTCAGAGAGACTGAGATTAACCTCTACAAATGTACTCGTTTCACATCAAACCTTACCACACATTTCATATGCAGCGTGCTGAAATATTCATGTTTGTTTTGTTAGACTTGCTTCTGCAACTAATAAATTAAGATTATCTTGATTATATACAAAAAGACACAGAGCTGCTTTATTGTTTCTATAAAGCCAATGAAACCAACTTATAAAGCTATAAATCAAAACCTGCCTCTTGTTCTTAGATATTGCTAGTTGTTATGCTGGTTCTCTTCACATCCCGATAACAATCACTAAGTTAGAGCACTTTGCGTGTGACGATCAGACTGTTGTGCATTTGTGTGTAATGGTCAGACTATTGTGCATTTGTGTGTAACGTCAGACTGTTGTGCTATTGTGTAACGTCACACTGTTGTGCATTTTTATGTAATGGTCAGACTGTTGTGCGTTTGTGTGTAATGGTCAGACTGTTGTGCGATTGTGTAAAGTCAGACTGTTGTGCGTTTGTGTGTAACGGTCAGACTGTTGTGCGTTTGTGTGTAATGATCAGACAGTTGTGTGTAACGTCACACTGTTGTGCGTTTTTGTGTAATGGTCAGACTGTTGTGCGATTGCAGTTTCAGCTCATTATAAACTAGAGAATGGTCGGCAGGGTCCAGTGAATAATGTAATTAGGAGCATCTAACGAGGGCAGAGATTAATTAGCCCATCGGGATCAGCTGAGGTGAGGGACATTCATGAGACGTTTCTCTGGGACCCTGGAGCAGAAACGCAATGCGGAGATTTCCATCCGTCCATCCATCCATCCATCCATCCGTCCCTCTCTCTGCCTCATCTGTGGCTCGTCCGTCTCTCCTACGATACCAGCTAACGTGAGGAACATTCCAATGCCAGTCAGAGCCTCCCTCTCTCTCTCTCTCTCTCTCTCTTTATCTCTCTGTGTTTTTGATTTGTACCTTCATCTTTCTTGTTTTCTTTCACTTTGTTGTCTTGCATTTGACGGTGAGTCACACAGTTTGTTTGCTCTCTTTGTCCTTTTGTCTGCTCCAGTGTGCAACATAAATATTTGCTCTCAAAAACACAGATGAACTGCTGCCCAGCCTCAGATGGTTGCTATGGTGTGCCCTGGAGGTTGCCAGGGTGTTCTGAGTGGTTGCTAAGCAGTTACTGAAGCATTCTTGGTGGTTGCTAGGCACATGCTGGCCTGTTGCTAAGGTGTTATAAATGGTTGCTAGGCAGTGGATAGCTGGATTCTGGCAACTACGACGTTGCTAGTGTGGATAGATAGATAGATAGATAGATATACAGACAGACAGATGTGTCATGAGATCTGACCACAAACACACTGACCTGATGATAAAACCACCTCGTTATCTCAATAACTGCTCCAGTACATGGCTAAACCTCATCAATATTAGCTGACAGAAGACATCAGCCCAAATACAGACAGAGACAACTGATCCATTCACTCCATTCACAATCAGCTAACATCCCTAACCAGGGCTGGACTGGGACAAAAAAATCGGCCCTGGCATTTTTTGGCCCAGGCGGCCCACCACCACTATATATATATATATATATATATATATGATATACACTACCAGTCAAAAGTTTTTGAACAGTAAGATATTTAATAATGCTGATCTTTGGATCTTTCTTACTGTTCAAAAAATGTTGACTGGTAGTGTATGTATTACACTCATATCACATCTTGTTTTGGCTAAGAATAAAACATCAGGTCCGACAATATCGTGTCTTTTTTCATTTAAATCTAGCTTTATTCGCATTGGCTCATGGAAACCTCTATGAACACACTTGACTAGACTTGACGTTTTATTAAAAAAGTGTTTTCGTATTCTACACTCGCACACACATCAGGATAGGTTAGATGCCTGCCTCCGCTGCGAGTCCCTCCCTGCGTGATGGTCCTCGGCAAAAAAATACAAAAAACATTCTGCCGGCCCACCGGGAAAATGCCCAGTATGCCCGATTACCAGTCCAGCCCTGTCCCTAACACTACACACACTTACTTCAGACGCAAACTGCGCAAGATAGTACAACTCGTTGCCAGAATATACATTGAAAGGAGTTTGAGTTTAACAACGGCATGATGGGAATTCAAGTAAATCATCTCACTTAGTTTCCTTAATTTATATGCATTCATCAGACAGAAACATTGAACTCTACTATCAGAGCTGAAAATGATCAAAGACATATTTGATGGTACAATATACATTCATCAATAACTTAATTTAGGTTCAATCTGTGACCGTCAACTTGAATCGAGGCATATTTTGTCCAATCACAGCTGCACATGGGATGGGATTTTGTGAGTGTGTGCGTGTTTACAGCACGTAAAAACACACATAGACAGTAAGACTGACTCACCGTTTCCAGGCTCACACTCCTCGAGATCTTCATCATCACTCGGACATTCTGCTGACGCTACTAACAGATCGTCAGTATTCTGCAGACAGACAGACAGACAGACATACAGAGAGTCAGTACAGTGTCCTTCTTCAATACAGTTCATTAAGAATACATCAAACACCATCCACATTCACACAGACAGCTGTCATATGATGATCCCTCACACACACTCTGACTGAAGCGCTGAGAATCACTGTTTTCAGTCCATTTATTTAGGTGTCCATGTGTAAATATATACAGTCATATCTGAACACAGCCCTGAATGTCAGCGGAGACCATGTCAACTAGACAATCCCCTGAGACAGATCCCCTGTGAAGACCTCGTCAACCATCGACACAAGACCACGAGAACCAGACGAGTCCTCTGCTCAATCTGACCTGTGCTGCAGCCTGGAATTAAACCACATCATGCTGGTTTGGTCTGGCCAGAGGAGAACTGGCCCCCGACTGAGCCTGGTTTCTCCCAAGGTTTTTTCTCCATTCTGTCACCGATGGAGTTTTGGTTCCTTGCCGCTGTCGCCTCTGGCTTGCTTAGTTGGGGATGCTTAGTTTCTGGCAACATTGTTGACTTGATTGCACAAACACTATTGGAGGAGGACTGAACTGAGCTGGACGATGACATCACTGAATCAACAACTTTAACTGATAAACTGACTGTTTTATATCGTCCTCTTGCATTACCAGCACACGTTTTTCCTGTTTGACTCTGTAAAGCTGCTTTGACACAATCTGTATTGTATAAAGCGCTATATAACACAGTACACTGAGACCATCATCTCTGAGCCAAAGCTGCCAGACACAGCGTCTGAAATCATTCTCATCTGTTTCTCACGACATGCCAAATTCATTTCCGCATCTGAGCGTATTGAGAAAATGAGTCTCTCGGAGGAAAACACACACTTGTTATTCAAACAACTAGGAATAAAAACTCTTCCAAAATGCAATTATTATGAGAAATATATATATAAGTGTCTGAACAGAATTAGTAGTTCACTGATCAGTCGTTTCACTGTGAACTGGACGAGGAACTCGTTCTCAGCAGATTTATCTGACGCTCGCTCTCTCTGAACCGGCCGCAGAACACAATCCTGTTTTCTTTTAATTAGTTCTGAAAAACTGCAGACTATTGTACTGAAGCCTAGAGTGTTCCTTCACTTATTTATTTCATAAAGTGATATTTATTAGAGACTACAACATTTGGAGCGCCGCGGATGGAAATCACATTTCAGCTTCACGTGTTTCTGTAACCCAACATGACACTGCAGTCGTACGGATCCGTTTAATTCGTCCTCTGCCCAGCGAATGCATTAACGCCACAGACATGGAAAAGGCTTTTGTTTTTCAGATATTAATGGGCCGCTGGTTTGAATGTTTTGTTGCCATAATCAAATGTCTCTTCTTCCTGGATTCGAATGCGCTCTCGGTACAGGAAGAGGAAAGCTAATAACCGCAGGCAAACGCTGGCATGTGTTTCCTCTGAAGCTCGGGATGAGTTAGAGGATCAAGTACACAGTCACACGGCTCATGAGAACATTTCAGAAGGCTGCGGGTCACTGCTGTACATTTGACATTTCTGAGGGTTATTTTGAGACTGTAAGCAAACCCAGTGCTGACTGTAGGCCTGTCACGTCACGAGCTTCATTTAAGCCACACGTGCATACTGTTACAAAGCTTTGGAGACTGACTCCACTGGATACAATAAACCAAAACTGTGATATGGCTTAGTGCAATTATACAACCCAAAGGCAGTGATTTCATTAAATAAATATATATGCTGCGTGTTTCAGAGGGAAGAAGAGAAGCTTTTGGGGTTCCTGCAGTTTCCTGTCAAAATAAAATATTAGTAATGTAATAATGTAAAATAAAATTATTATATTATTTTTCTTAAATACTTGATTATTTAACAGAGAAATATTAAAATAAAAATATTAAAGCAATTTTTATAGTTTTATTTTGTATTAATCATCATCATCATCATCATCATAGTTATTATTTTATAGTCATATTGATACATAATCACAAAATTATGTGCAGTCCGAAAACAAGAAAAAAAAAATCTACATTTAAAAAGAAAAATCATATTATAAACAATTTTTACCAGAAAAAAATAAATTTAGATTTTTCCCCAAGCCGTGCAGCTGTAAATGTTTTAACATTTGAAAATAAGGAAATTTAGACTAATTTATTAGGAAATTTGTAATAAAAATAAAAATGGTTGTAAAATAAAATATATTATATTTCCTAAACATATTTCTTAAATATTAAATATTTTATTTAATAATAGCAATAATATAATTTATTATTATTATTATTTCATAGACATACTGATACATGCCTACATTGTGATATAATCACAAAATTGGGGCCGAAATGTGCAGCCTGCAAACAAAAACAGCAAATCAACGCAGCCCTACAGTCTCTGCTGTTGATTATCACAGTAACTAATACTGATTCATTAAAAAACAAGTTCTTATCAAACAGAAAATAACTTTTTTCTCACACACTGTATCTTTTGACTTTGCACAAGTGTGTGTACACTCACTGTGTGTTACTGTAGTATGAGGCACACGCTCACA
>NW_015666547.1:37757-38581 GCF_001515625.1 Sinocyclocheilus rhinocerous
ACAAACACACACACACACACACACACACACTGACCTGCGTGACACTGTCTCTCATGGTGGGCGAGCGTTGTTTGCGGGTGGTGGTGGTGGCCATGGTGGTGGTGGTCTCCATGATGGTGGTGGACATGTCTGCGAGCGGCGTGGTGGAGGGGGGGGCGGTGCTCATGACGGAGGGCACGTCTCCCACCAGACGCAGGTTCCCCTGCACCTGCACGTTCGGGTCGCCCTCCGCCGCCAGCTTCAGCACCTGCAGGCCGTTATAGTACAGCCCCGAGATCTGACCCTGGAAGTTACGGCCCTTCTCACCACCGCCCACCTTAATGAACGCCTGGCTGTTGAAGATCGTCAGCTGCCGACCTGCAGAGACCGAGAAACACACCAGAACTATCAGCGTCGGATCAGCGATGCTCAAACACACGCAGAAACGCCGGCAGACCTCCGGACCGGTAACACGTCAGATCAGCTCTGAAACCACAGCTGGACTAAACACCATCTAACTCAATGATATGAGTTGCATCTTATTGTATTGTTTCATATTATTGTGCATTTGGCCATTGTAATACGTTAATGATAAACAAATAAAAATGGAAAAAAAGAGAACAACACGAAAAAGAAGAAAGAAAAAAAAAACCATAGATTAATAATTAATAGGAAATAGAAAAATAAAGAACAAAAACTAAAAAGAAAACCTTAATTAAAACAAAAAATATAATGAAAAAAACAAAACAAATAAACTAATATATATATATATATATATATATATTAGTATCTCACAGAAGTGAGTACACCCCTCACATTTTTGTAAATATTTTATTATATCTTTT
>NW_015666547.1:38776-52322 GCF_001515625.1 Sinocyclocheilus rhinocerous
AGGTGGGAGAGAGCGCTGTACATTCACTCCCCCCACCTACAATCCCTGCCGGTACGAGACTCGAACCCACAACCTCTGGGTTACGAGTCCAACTCTCTAACCATTAGGCCACGACTTCCCCACAAATAAATAAATCTGTAAGATACAGTATATATACATATATATATATATGAAATAAAGGTAAATAAATAAAAATAGAAAAAGAAAGATGAATTAATAAAAATAGAAAGAGAAATAAATAAAAATAAAAATAAATAAAAATAGAAAAAGAAAGCAAATACATTAATCAAAATAGAAAAAGTAAATAAATAAATAAATAAATACTCAATCAATTAATTACCAAACTAAAAAAGAAAGAACGAAAGAAAAAGGAAAATGAATTATTTAAAATAGAAAAAGGAAAAACACTTATGTATGTATCTCATCGTATTGTTTGATATAACTATGTCATATAATTTGGTTTTCTATCATCTAATATAATATCAAATCACAACTAAAGTCTAAACTCAGTTTGTGTTACCGAGAGTGAGATTTGCTGTTTATCAGCAGTTTCTCTCTCATTCACACACCATCTTCATCATCATCATCATCATCTCCATGGAAACATCACGCAGGCAGAAATGACCTTTGGAGGGTTTCAGAGACGAGAGATGGACAGAATGAATAAAATGATGATGATGATGATGATGATGGGAAATATTCATAAAGCAGCTGATGATGAAAGACGGACCAAAAGGAAAGGAAAGTGGTTTGTGAGACTGATGTTGTTTGATTCTGTCGGTTTTAATGTTGCCTCTGATGATGATGATGAGGATGGATTGGTGAGGAGATGAAGAGCACACACACACACTGGGTCCGTCACACACCTCGACCTCTGTGAATGTGTTTGACTTTCTGATCCTGAGTAATAAAATCATAAATGCTCCTCTCTTCTCCTCCTGTGAGGTTTTCACATCACACCGCTGTGAGCGAGCGATCGGACGAGATCTCTGTCAATGCCTGCGTTTGACATCATATAACGGATCTGAGCACGACTGAGAAATCCCTGAAGAACAGAAACATCCAGCAGTGTGAATTCATCACAAACATGATCTGAGCTTCAGAGATGCAGTGAAAACGTCAAGCGTCTGGAGAGACGAGTGAAGATGCTTTCAGACGATCAGCATCAGTCATTCTGTATCCGGACGATCGAGGACAGAGAGCCTGAGGAGACCAGAGACCCGCAGCGGAAACACCACCAGAGACCAGAGAAATAAAAAGAGAAATAAATAAAGAAAAAGTAATATATATATAAATATATATATATATATATATATATACTCTGAACATGATCATTCTGTATCTGTGTGTGTGTGTGTGAGGGAGAGAGAGAGTGTGTTTGTCACCGGGACAATGTTTCAAACACTATTTGTCACAGAGTGTGTGTGTGTGTGTGTGTGTGTGAGTGTGTGTATGTGTGAGGTCATCTCCTGTGATCCAGCAGTTTGATCCTGGTGACCCGTGTTAGAATTGTTAGAAGTTCTGGTAAGAAAGTTTCCTCTGTTCACGTGTGTCTGCTACTGCTGCTGCTGTGAGATGTTTTTACCTCAACAACACACAGATGCAGGAAATCTGAGCCGTTGCCAAGCTCTTAAGTTGTTGCTATGGTGGCTTTTCTTGTGTCGTTATGCAGTTCTGGGTGGTTGCCAGGTAGAGTCCATAATTTTTTTTTTAACCAAAACCGAAATGAAAGTGTAGCTGAAAACCCAAAATAACGTTTATTTAGTAAACAATTAATTATTGAAATAAATAACCATTTAAATTGCACACAAGACAGTTTTTATATAAACTTTTAATGATATATTAATTTGATGTTGAGATACAAACATTTAAATGATAGCTGTAATAAAAAATTGTTTGCATGATTTATTCAAACATTAAATATTGAAGAATAGGTTCAGTGAAAATATTATGAAATGTAATAAAATATTACAAATATTTAATATTGTGTGTGTGCAAATATTCATCATAATGCTCCTCTCTAGAGCAGGGGCGAGGCCGGAAATGTTTCAGTGGGTGGGCAAAGTGTAGCGAATACAGCACAAAGGGTTAATATACAATACTGCTTCGAAAGCATTGATTAACATTTATTTTAATTTCAATATTTACTAATACACTGTTAAAATTAAAAGTTGCATCTGTTAACATTCGTACCTGAACTAACAAAAATACCAACGAACAGCTGTATTTTTATTACCTACCGTTAACAAATATAATCAATATTGTAACAAATGCATATTGCTCATTGTTAATGTTATCTAAAGAAAGTTTATCGTAAAGCATTACAGCAGATGATCTGATGATCAAGTGTCTGTCAGTTCGCGTTCAAAGGAGAGTAAAGATCGAGGAGCACAGAAATGAGCGCAGTTTGTGGAGGAGAAGAGTATCTAGCACTAAGGTTGTGTGTTTCTTTCCTCAAAGAACGCATCTGTTTAGCGAATCAAACATTCGCTAATTGAATTCGCATGATTAAAACGCGCTTGGCTCAGAAGTTTCAACTCCACAAACGCGCGTATTTTACTATTATGTCCTTACGTCTTTAACATAACTAACAGAAAAACCAATCATCATTTTGACAAGCGTATGATATGCACCTACAGGATTAGGGAAGATGAAGAATATTTGTGTGAATATTGTGTGAATATAAAAAAATGAATATTTTTTTTAGACGAAATATTTAAAGTTATAGTGAAATAAGACTTTTATTATTATTATTGTTTAATAAATTACATCCATTTGGAAAATTACAGCTGAAATAGGGTGTAGCCTCGCCACGGCTCTAGAGTTATTTTTTCTAGCTGACTTTTTTCAAGTTTGTTCATTGAATGTCTTTCCGGAGGTAAATGTGATGTTACGTGACATTATTGATCTCTCGCTGTTTTATTGATGTCTTTCTGCAGCTGAATCGCTGATTGATTGATTACATGATTGATTATTGATTTAAGTTATTACTTCTGATTCTTCTGATGTTCGTTCATGTTTATTTGCTGCTATAACTAGTAGTAAAGAGGAAGAGATGATCAGTGACAATTGACAGAATTTATAAGCTGAGCCTTTGTTTCATATTAAAAGTAACAAATCATAAAGACTTTTGGCGCACTTCAAATAATGTTTAGTGAAGTTCTGTTCACGAATCAACTAAAATAACTCAGTTTGTCAAAATGATCAATTATTTTGGCCAAAACCAGAAATTATTTTTCAGCCACCATCATTTTGGTGTCTAAATGCATGTGATTATTTTCATCCATCTGGTTGAATCACACCGTCCGGTGAGAATCTCACGTGTTTCTGCAGGAGTCTGTGTGGAAACCAACAAGCTTTTCTAGAAGCTTCTGCGCTCTCTAATAGAAAAGCCTGTGTTCCTTCTCTCTGGAGTCATTTAAAAGTGAGAAAGTGTTCAAACAGAGCCAAACGCAGTGATTTAGTAGCGGCACCGGGCGCGTTTCTGCTGTAAAACAAATGTGTTCTGCGCTCGCGTCTCCCCGCTGAGGACTTTCTTCAGGAACCGAAATAAACAACACAGAAGAAATCAATACGCTGCGGTTATTTGTAATCTCTGACTGTGTCTCTCGCAGCGGCGTCGGCTCTACAATAAAAAAGCGGGAGATGGAGGAGCGTCGGATACAGGAGAAGAGGAAATGATGGAAAGTCATAGGGGACGCTTAGAGCGTGATGAACGCCAGCGAGAGGACGAGGGAGAAAAACCGAGGCTCTGAATGGCTTCTACTGGAATTGAGCTGTTAAACCCTTTTTTTCTCTTCATTGAGCTGTGGAGGTGCTGCCATCCTGAATTTATAACACTGACACCATCGCCGCTCGAGAATGTTCTGTCTGATCTAACTCAACGTCAGATGAGAGAGAGAGAGTCGTTCTCACACATTCACTGGCCTTTTCCACATGAATCCTGGAGTGCTGTGATGGACCCGGTGCAGTCTGGACTATCCTCATCACCGCCTCTAGTCAACATGAAACTCATTCACAACTCATTTCACTCCCATAACCTGACATACTTTTCCAGGACTTTATTTTTTGTTTTTATAATAGGGTAAAAACAGCTTTCACCATACTTCCCCCAGTTAATTAATCACAGTATTTTAAAATAACTGCTTTCCATTGCAAGTTTTCTAAATTGTTATGTTTGAAATGCGCTAAATATGCACTAATTTGCAGAAATGTCCAGAACATAAATCTAAAGCCAGGCTCATAATTTTTGTTTGGTTTCGTTGACATATTAGAGTTACAGGTTTTTATAGAGGGGATTCTGGATTTCTGTTTTTATCACTCCATAAATCAGAAAATACTGTCAACAGACAGAAAACAAACACATTTTCACCATGTTTTAGGAATAAAATGTCATAAAAACTCACGTGAATGATATATCAACAAACCCCTCAGTAAAAACCTTCAGGATATAGAGAGGAATAAAACCCTAAGTTTTGGTGCATGTAAGTGCTGCTGAAGTGGAGGAAAAACTTTTAAAGGTTTGTACTGTAACAAAAATCTACAGACGCAAATAGATAAAGTCTAATGAAATAAGCACTTAGATGTGTAATTTGGGTGCTTTCTTTCAACTAGTCTGAAAGAATTCAAGTTATATAAGCAAAATAGCCTAAAATCTCAAAACTGAAATGAAAAAACAAAACAAAAAAACAATGGTTTTATCTGTGGCATCTTGCCTTAACATTCTCCTGCATGATTATCGTGATACATTTATTTCTTTAGACTAACATCACTGATGATTAATTCTCAATAAGAGCAGGAATTAATGACTGAGTTTGAGTTCATGTTGACTTTTGAAAACCCTACACCCAAACTGAATGCTCAATAGTCCAAACTGCATTCACAGACAAACACATGACGGTTCACACAGTAAATCAACACATCAGACATGTAGATGTTAAAGGGACCGTATTCCCTCTGCAAACGCTACAGAAGAACGAGCAGAGCGTTTAGTCAATGAATCGGATTCAGGCACAAAAGTCGTTCAGTGTTTAACCCTCTGAGTTTCATTCAAGCGTTACGTGCGGGTTAGTTTGGCGTTCTGTTTAGATGGTTCTGCTTTGACTGATAATCCGTATTCTTCATCTGATCTGCGCTCATTCGGTTATGTGAGTTTAGAAACAGGTTTATGACTGAGGGCTTCAATCCAATGAAAACTAAATGCTAGCGGCTGAAGAGAAGCGGAGGCCCTCAGAGTTTAGAAGAACGCTTGGTTAAATTCTGCTTAACCTTTACGTTTCCCTGTCGGTTAACTCCTTTAACCCTTTGAGTTGACAGACCGTCCACTACACTGATATACTCACACACTTCTGCCACCTCAAGCTCTTTTACAGAAAGGTACAGATTGAGATAATGTTAAAATCTACTGACAGCATCCTACAACTCAACGCTTCAACAGACTGAGAGTTCAGTCAAATGACTCTCTGTGCTCATTTTCAGATCTTGTATTGAACCTGGAACTTTGCTTTACAAAATTTATGCAATTTTATTATACATCTATATAAACGTCTTTTATATTTTACTCGTGAAACTTTTGCCCACACTGCAAAAAGTGAAGTTCTTGCTCAGTATTTTTGTCTTGTTTTTCAGTACAAACATCTAAAGCATTCTTGAATCAAGATACGTTTACTGGAGATGGCAGACGACAAGAAGTCTTCTTTTTTGAGAAATTTATCAAAATTAAAAACAAACGGCTGGCAATGGAGTCAAAGATTCATTAATATCAAGTTTCTTTTCTAACTCAGTTGGCAGATATTTGTTGTTAATTTTGAACAGTTTCTCAGAAAATAAGACTTCTGTCATTTTGCATCTCAAGTAGTCTTGATTTAAAAATGCTTCGATATTTGTGCCGGAAGACAAGACAAAAATACTTTTAGCAGTGAATAAGACACACGACGTCAGTTTCCTCAACAGGCTGACATTTTTAAATAGTATAAAATTGCCCACATGTTCTACTTTTTTATGTTGCAAGCTGATTCTTGCACTAACATTCAAAAAACATCCATGACATGCTGGCTAGTCGAAGCTAGAACTACATGAGACTTCTAACGCCCAGCTGTGCTGTAAGTTTTGCCCTCAGGGTGGGTGTGTCCTCAGAAACAGGAAGTGAATTACCAGGAAACTCGAATGAAACAGCTAGTTAGGACCTCCTGGACTCAAAGGGTTAAAGTTGGAATCAATTTAGATAGAACGACGAGAGCAAAGACGAAACAGAGGCACTGAAATAGAGTCCCTTTAATAACATCTAAAGTTTAGATGGTTGTGAATCAGTTTCTGCTCGATTAGAACGTTTCACAACATTAAACAGCTGTGCGTTTTGTTGGGAGGTTAAGAGAGGGTTATGTGGGGGTTATTGGTAAGGTTAATACTCTGGAGAAGTGCAGTCCCATCGTCAGATGACAGAACGAATCCACAGATCTGAGGATCGCAGCGTTCGTTTGCCCTTCACAACTGATTCGTCTACATATTTCACAATGAGCACTTCTTTAGGTGCAAACTATGAATTAAGAGTAGTAAGGCACTGGTAATGTTGTTTTCTCCACCTTTTAAATCCCAGTTTGCTTTTCGCATGTAAAAAGCTGCGTCCATGGGCCTGCACTTCGTCCAGAGATGTGTTTAGCGTGATTAGACAGACCATTCGTTAGTGGGGTTTGGTGCTGTTTAATTACCTTTGTCGAGTAGCCACTCGTCAACTACCCGACCGAGTCGGTACGGGATTCTTTGCCTAGCAATAGCCAGCCGTTCACTATCAAAGCTCCCTTTGAAGAACAAACAAATTCAACAGGTTACAATCTGGAAGGTCAAAGGTTAAAGATTAGAGGTTAGAGAGAACGCCTTTAAAATCAGATTTAACACCCTCAAGGCTTTAAACATGGTTTGGAGGTTAGAAAGTCAAGCAAGCTCTGGTTACCATGTGTTTTAAACATGAGTTAAGCATATTTATGAGTCATTTTAGAGGTTGAATGTTACTTCTGGATAATTACAGTGCATTAAAGAGTCTTGGTGAACGTGGAAAAGCAACTACTGTCGTTCTCATTAAAAATACATAGGAACATTTCCATATTAGAGTACTGGATCGACATCCAGTCCTGCTGAACATCAACGAGTGAAACTCCAGGAAGACGTTTTCTGTGTGGGGTCAAACGATCACATGTTCTTGAGCGCTTTGATTTACAGCATCACACCAAAGCCGTTTCGTTTGTAGATACCTGCAGCATTAGAGAGAAGGTGAGGACGTGCAGAGCTCATCGTGATTCATATATAAAAACACAGCGAGAATGTGCACACGTCTGCTGCAGATCAACCATCCCGAGTGAGAGTTGGCGTCATCGTGAAATCAAACCTGTCAGTTCTTTAATTAGCTGTAGCCATTTTTCCTCTCTCTCTTTAATGAAGTCACTCGTAGCAGAGCGACTGCCTCTTAATTGCTCCTGCAGCTCAACTGCAAATGATCTAATCAAAATCCCCTACCCACAATCCCCGTCGGCCTTCGCTTAGAGCCCCTCAGCTTTATTAGCGAGATCAAATAAGCCTGGATCATATGTAAATACATAGAGCATTTAGGAACGGATCCGTCACAGAGCGATGCGTCTCTGATTCTGCTTCAACATCAGCGCTGGACCTCAAGGGTTCGTCACAGTCCTCAAACACGTAACACGATCACGCATGTGTGTGTTTATGGGCTCTGACGGCGGCTATCAGATGGTTTCTTTCAGGGGTGTAAAATACTTTTTACTTGATTACTGGACGTACATATTATTTTGGGCAATTTGTACTTTACTCAATTGCAATTAAATCTGAATATTTGTACTAACTTTACTTAAGGCAAGACACGCTATGCAAAACCATTGTTATTTTCATGCACTGCTCTATTGAGATTTTGGTCTATTTTGCTTTCATGTCTTCTTTCAGACTAGAGGAAAGAAAACAAAAATACATAAAGTTTTTTAGTTTATTACACTTTATCTATTTGCGGCTGGATATTTCAATAACAGTAAATATGTTTAAAAAATTTTTCTCCACTTCAGTAACACTTGCATACACCAAAACTTAGAGTTTAATTCCTCTCTATATTCTGAAGGTTTTCACTGAAGGGTTTGTTCATGTGTCATTCACACTGATTTATATTTAGCATTTTATTTCTAATTAAATTAGATTTTTTTTCTCTGTCTAATGATAGTATTTTCTGATTTATGCAGTGATAAAAAGAGAAATCCAAAATCCCCTCTATAAAAACCTCTAACTCTAATAAGTCAACGAAAACAAACAAGAATTTTGAACTGGGCTTCATCCAGTGTTTAGAGTAATGTTCTGAAATGTATGCATATTGGTGCATTTTTAAACATATCATTTGTTTCACACAATCAATATGATTTTACATAATGTACTGTGATTAATGAACTGGGGAAGTAAGGTGAAAGCTATTTGTTTGAAAAAAACAGTACTTGTTATTCCTTGTAGATTACTTCTACTGTTGTAATACTTAAGTACAATGTAAAGTTGTACTTTTTCAATGTCACTCAGTTTTTGGAGAGATAATTGTACTTTTAAATGAGTATTGAGAATTTTCACTCCCTACTTTATTATTTAAAAGTTCTATAATTGATTTTTATTGGTATAATTTGAGTACTTTTTACACCCCTGGTTTCTGTTATATCTGAGATCAGCGTGAGACTGAGCAAGTGTTTGTGCGGTAGAAACAGCCTCATAGCATTTATATGAAACACATCAGAGGCGTTTTATTCTCTCGTTTCACAAGAGTCTTATCTTGGAAAGTGAAATCCTCATTCTGTGCGGAGGAAACGCTTTCCTCTTTATCTGCGGTGTCATTTCAAACGCAGCAGCTCGTCTTTGTGTTACTGGAAATACAGGTCTGATTGTGACAGTGATGTGATGAAGGCAGAGATCTCACGCGGAAAGCAGACCGTGTACAAAACCGTGTTTGTTTTTGTGAATTGTGGGGACTCTCCATAGGCGTAATGGTTTTTCTACTGTACAGACCGTATATTCTATTGTCCTACACCAACCCTACCCCTAAACCTACCCCTCACAGGAAACTTTCTGCATTTTTAGATTTTCAAAAAACTCATTAGGGTTTTTATCACTAGGGTTTGGAACGAGTCCCTCATTCACAAATAATAATTAATAAAGTACTTCTACTTTACGTGAAATGAAAACACTAAGATTAAAAAAAAAAAAACACAAGAATAAAATAAAATAAAAAAGATAAAAAAACATGAACATGAAGTACTCCATTGTGAGAAAAGAATAAAAGACTAAAATAAAATCTCTCCCACTTTGCTGCTTGTCAATTCTCTGCATTGTCTTGTGCCAATAAATGCAAAAATGACCAAAAAAAAAGAAGAAAAAAAGAAACTGATAAAATAAGATAAAAAAATAAAACAAACAAATAAATAAATGAATAAAAATAAGATAAAATAATCCACACTACATTTAAACGGCCCCACTGTGAGCAGGTCTTGTAATCGCACTAATGCTGTGTTCACGTCACGACAGAATTACCGTAATTACACAATTATCATCCTCAGACCAGGAACGTTCCGTTTCTATGACAACGCTTGTAAAGCCACAGTGGATTCCTGTGGACGTTATGTGTGTTTAGCTGATATTCACACACTGTATTATTAAGACATTATCAACAGTAAACGACAGCAAACCTCAGAGACCTTCAGCCTGACGAACCTCCACTTAGAAACCTGTTCCCATTAAATACAGCCTGTTACTATGACAACGTCCAGGCGGGCCGGTCCTGCAGGATCTCTGTGTGCCAGCAGGAGACGCCAGAAGCTTCCGCTCCTCATTCTACCCACAATTCCACTGCAGACTCCCTCTGCGCTAACTGGGTCACTGGATATTTATATTTCTCCAGTCCGCGCTGCTGCTGCTCCTCACATCATTAACACACACACACACACACTCACTCTCACACTCACACACACACACACACTCACTCTCACACTCACACACACACACACACTCACTCTCACACTCACACACACACACACACTCACTCTCACACTCACACACACACACACACTCACTCTCACACTCACACACACACACACACTCACTCTCACACTCACACACACACACACACTCACTCTCACACTCACACACACACACACACTCACTCTCACACTCACACACACACACACACTCACACTCACACTCACTCACACACACTCACACTCACACACTCAAACACACACAAACACACACTCTCTCTTTGTGAGCTGCTCACATTGCACTGCAAAAAATCATTTTCTTACCAAGTATTTCTGCCTTGTTTTCCTAAATGACTTAAGACATTAAATCTTGTTTTTTTTTTTTGTCACAAAAACATCAAAATTAAGTATGTGTATGGTAAAAAAAAAAATTTCAATCTGACAGTGTGTCAGGAAAATCATCTTAATTCAAAAGAAAAACAATATTATTTTATGACCCCACTGGCAAATATATATATATATATATATATATATTTTTTTTTTACATAAATGTGCTTATTTTTGAAAAAAATTTCAGAAAACAAGACTTAATATCTTAAGTTATTTTGCTTTTCTATTAAATGTATCTTGATTTAAGAATTGTACTGAGAACAAGACAAAAAAAGAAAGTATTTTTTTGCTATGTGAGTTTAATGTGATTAATGTTCCACTGGAATCAAATATTGTAAAATAAATAAATAAATAAAACAAACAAACAAACAAAACAATAAAATACAAAAGTAAATGATAAAAAATAAGGTACAATTGTAAAAAAACAAAAACAAAAAAACACTGAATATAAACTGCTGTTGTCAGTAAAATAAATAAATAAGCTAACTAAATAAAACACTGAGTTAACCAGCAGAGTGTCAGCAAACGAAACCTCAAACACAGACAGGTTTGGTGTGACGTCTTGAATCATTAAAACAGGTTAAGGTGGTGATTTAGCACAGAAAACGTCTTCCTCAGAGAGAGAGTGATAGAGAGAGCGACACGCGTCTGTGTGTGTGTGTGTGTGTGTGTCTCACCTGACGGGAAGCGCTCCAGCACGGGCAGATTGTCCACCTGTAGCGTGGCGTTCCCGCCGCTCCGCGTGAATCTGACCACATGATACTTCCCGTCACTGACCATCACGCCGCTCTCCTCGATGACGATGTCATCCGTCCCCACGTTAAAGATCACGCCGACCCTCCCGCGCTCCTGACACACACACAGAGAGAGAGAGAGAGACAAACTCACTCAGAGACAGTCTGATCTCATAACAGACCTTCAGCACCATTCTCCTCCAAACCCATCCTGACATTCTGCTGCCTCTCTAATTCACACACATATCAAAGCTGTCACGTTCATGTGCTCAGATCATTCTTTGTGAAAGTAATGGTAATAATAAAATAAAGATCAAATAAAAGACTAAACTAAAATAAAAAAATCTCAAATAACAGAGCAATACTGACACGTACATATGATAAAAATAGTAAGAAATAAATTAAGATTAAAAAATAAAATAAAATATAAATATAAAAATACACAAAACAATTAAAATAAAAATATTCCTCAGCTTAGTCTACAGACCAATACTGAGTTATAAAACAATAAAAATAAATAAAATAAAGATCAAATAAAATGCTAAATAAATAATAATAATATAAAATTTAATAATTTAAAATATATATTCTTGTATTGCTGAGAGACTGTAAGTGCATCACCGTAAATGCGTCTTTAATTTTTTTACAAAATGAAATGAAAGTCAAAGCTCAATAAAATAATACTCAAAACTCATAAAATAATAATACAAACTAAGATAAAATAAGATAAAAGAAAAATAAATAATACAATTTTTAAAAAAGACAAAACACACACATGCACAAAAGATAAAATAAAATAAAAAAAGATAAAAATATAAAATAAACTAAAAATCATTATTCGTGGTTGATTTGTGGTCCTGGACTCCTGACAGACCGCGAGTGCATCACTGTAAATGTGCATCAGTTTTCACACAATGAAACGCTGCATCATCTGGATCCTCACACCGAGATGGATGTTCATATAAAGAAGTGTTTACTCTCACCGAGAGTCTGACGGGGCTCTGAACTTCCCATAAATAATGCAAATGCTGGAGGAGCTGCTGCTGAAACATTCAACCGAGACGAGCCATCAGTGTCCTGGAAGAGAATCCATTCAGAGTGTGGAAAACACTGGAGAACAGGTTCATGCAGGTGTATCTGGATCATATACTTGTGGTGTCATCACTAACACAAACGCATCTCACAGTGAACAGTGATGAAACTCATTTCTTTATGTGACGAACATGTGAATTGATGCGCAGCAAACACAGCGGCAGCTGAATATATCTGTGTGAGGAATGGACGTTCATGAATGCGCTCCAAACATCATGTCCTGATGAGCGTCTCTGTGCTGCTTTCCTTCATACCAATACAAGAGATCCGTACAGCAAGGATGGAAATGAAAGCGCGTCAGACACAGAGCTGATTTCACTGGACGCGTCTGATAGAAGTGATGATTACAAACATCTGACAATCCAACAGAACAGAACACACATCTAAGTCAATGTTATCACATACAGTGAGTGCATCTGGTCTGGCAGAACTGCTTCTTCCTGATTATTTCTGTCTGACGTTATGAGGAAAATAAACTTTATTCAGAGGGAAACAAGCCCTTGATACCTTATGTAATAGTGAAATATCTATATATCCACATAATAATAATAATAATATTTATTTACTTGTTTATGTATCTGCTATAATATTCAAATGCATATGATATTAAGGCCTGTTTTCAAAGGACTTTTATCTTAATATAAGTGTATATTTAAAGAAAAAAAACATGCCAATCCAACAAACCAGAATACTACTGTATACTCAAGACTCATTCTCTGAAAATGAGCCATACTATTTTATAAAATAATAACATAAATACACAATTAACTGTAGATGATATAATTCAATATTATATAAATCATATTTACACACAGACACAGACACACACACACACACTCACACACACACACACACACACACACACACAGACACACGAGTGTTACAGATGAAGCGTGTGAATGTGTTTGTGTTCATACTGCAGCATCCCGCTCTCACTGACAGAAACTAACACATCGACAGAGAGAGAGAGAGAGAGAGAGAGAAATCAAAAACCTCCAACTCAAAAAAGCATCTGGACCTGATGGGATAATATCCTCTAATCATAAAGATACAAAAAAGGACAATTAAATTCTGGAAACATCTGAAACTCAGTGACCCCCAATCACATCATTATAAAGCCCTGCAATACCAAGAGATGAGCAAAGAAAGCAAGCCCTCCCTCAGCTGATCCAGAGCTTCAGTCCTGATGCTTCACTAAGATCATCTCCAGGTTACGAATGTAACCATGGTTCCCCGAGGGAACGAGACGCTGCATCGGAAAACGATGCCGGAAGTATGGCACTGAGACGCAGCGTCTCGTTCCCTCAGGGAACCATGGTTACATTC
>NW_015666547.1:52486-52663 GCF_001515625.1 Sinocyclocheilus rhinocerous
GCTTAAGCCCAATGTTATTTAACATTTACATCAATGAACTGGCGAGCAGTCTGGAGCGATCTGCAGCCCCTGGCCTCACCGGCCTCACCCCACAGATCAGATGCCTGCTGTATGCAGACGATCTGCTTCTGCTGTCTCCCACTCAACACGCTCAACACGCTAACCTGGACCTGCTAG
>NW_015666547.1:55262-56189 GCF_001515625.1 Sinocyclocheilus rhinocerous
GGGAACCATGGTTACATTCGTAACCTGGAGACGTTCCCCTTCAGGAACTCGAGCTGGGTCGGAAAACGCTTTGGGAACGAGTATGCCCACACGGCCAGACTTACAAATCTCTGCCTAGTGTGGAAGAGCACAGCTAAGGCGAGAGAAAGGAGCCAGGAGTGGCGCAGAATGCACGTAGGCACCTGACAAAGTAGGCAGGAACATCCCGCAGCGTCCCGAATGCCAACTTCAGAAGGAGTGAGTTTTGACCCCTAAAGGAGAGGGGAGATCAGAGGACTCGAGGCTATAAAAAAGCATCCTGATCCACCGCTTAACATAAGCTTCTCTGGCCAGAGGCCTCAGCCTCAGCGCACCCTGTACCAACTGGGCAGTAAACTGGGACAAGCTGGTGGTCTCCGCACCAAGAAGTGAAAAGATTCCACTTCAGGGCATACAGTTTCCTCGTAGAGGGAGCTCTGGATTGGAGAATGGTCTCAACAACCTCGGTTGAGAGACAGGAAGCTGCGAGTTGTGCCTCCCCCATGGAAATCTCCCATGGAGAGCCGTTGAGAAGGGAAATCAGGTCAGAGAACCATACTTGGACCAGCCAGAACGGGGCTACTAACAGTAGAAGGACCCCGTCCCGGCACACTCTCTCCAGACCTCCCGGGAGCAGAGCGATCGGGGAAAAAGGCGTACAGACGAAGCCTCGACAATGTCTGTACCATAGCGTCCAGTCCGAGAGGAGCTGGATGAGTCAGAGAGAACCAGAGGGGACAGTGCGATTTCTCTCGAGTTGCAAACAGGTCCACCTGAGCCTGGCCAAAAACTCTCTATATCTGCTTCACCACCTCGGGGTGAAGTCTCCATTCCTCAGGCCTCGGCCCCTGCCTCGACAGGATGTCTGCTCCCATATTGAGATGCCCAGGAATGTGAACTACTCTCAGC
>NW_015666547.1:56567-59280 GCF_001515625.1 Sinocyclocheilus rhinocerous
CTCCCTGGTGGTTGATTTAAGAGACCGTCGCTGTGTCGTCGGTGCGCACCAACACATGGCGACCTCTTAGGTCTGGGAGAAAGTGTTTCAATGCTAGAAACACGGCCAGCATCAGGCAGTTGAAGTGCCACGTTAGATGGCGGCGGCTCCACAGACCGTGGGCTAATCGGCTACTCATGACCGCTCCTCAACCAGCGAGGGACACATCCGTCGCTAACATTACGCGGCGACAAGGAGCTCCCAGCACCGGGCCCTGAGAGAAGAACCAAGGTTACTCCACATGTCTAATGCACGTAGGCATCGCCGCGTGACCTTGAGCATGCGGAGCGGGTTTCCCCTCGGGGAGAACCCCTTGTTCTTGTGCCACCACTGTAGGGGTCTCATGTACAGCAGGCCAAAAGGTCTCCCGTTGGACGCAGCTGCCATCAGACCCAGCAGTTTCTGGAAATGCTGACAGTGAGTGACCGGCCTTCTCTTACTCTCGCGACTGCAGTGAGGATCGACTCGAACTGAGCAGGAGACAGACGTGTCTGCATCGTGGTCGAATCCCACACCACACCCAGATAAGTGGTTCTCTGTACTGGAAAAAGCACACTTTTCTTGGCGTTAAGTCTTAACCCCAGCTCTTTCATGTGAGCGAGAATGACATCTCGATGCCGAACTGCCATCTGCTCAGATTGATCTAATATCAACCAATCATCGATGTGTTTGAGTATGTGGATGCCCTGGAGTCACAGGGGAGCCAGAGCAGCATCCACACACTTTGTGAAAGTGCGGGGTGAGCGTGCAAGGCTGACGGAAGAATCCGGTAAGCTTTTGCCCCCAAAAGCAAACTTCAGGAACTTCCATCCTTCTTTGGAACGATGAAGTACCGGCTGTAGAACCCAGACTGTTTGTCGAGAGAAGGGACCACCTCGATGGCCTCCTTCCTCAAGAGAGTGTTAACTTCTTGTTTCATTAGCAGAGCCTGCTCGGGGCCCACCAGAGTGGGAATGACCCCGTTGAAATGAGGCGGAGAAAAACCGAACTGATTCGGTAGCCTCTTTCTACAGTGTGTAGGACTCATTGAGACACATCTGGCAGAAGTTTCCACGCTGCCAAAAAGGTCTACTAAGGGAATCAGTCTCTCGAGACTGATCTCTGGTGTAATCGTGGCTAGGTCAGTGCCCTGAAGTGGCGAACTGGCAGGGGACGGCCGAACTAGTTGCTCTAGAAACCTCCGAAGAGGTAGCAAGCCTCTTAGTACTGCTACGTTTCCAGGCGGTGACTGAGAGAAGCGCTCGCTGAAGACCGCTGCGCCCTGAAGCACCGTAGGTGGCAGGGTTGGCAGAACGATCTCCTGAGGGCACTGAGGAGAGACGGGCACCGTATAATGAGGTGTACACCGCTCTTCCCCAGAGGGGGCCGGCCCTCAGAAGTCCTGGGCCCTAGGCACGCTGAAGACTATCCAGCTGGAATGACGGTCTGCAGATCCGCCTTCCGCTAGAAGCCTTCGGCCCAGGAGCGCCACTCTGACTCTAAATTCTGAGGAGTACGAGAAGTGACGCACCCTATATGAGGAGCTGGAACATGGTTGGTTGGGGCTGCTCCTGCCCAGCAGCCCCTGTTGACCACCTCAACCTCCTCGGAGGAAGAGAGGTAAACGCCTGCTCTCACTCAAGAAAATGTATGTATTTATTTATTTATTTATTTGTTTATTTATTTATTCCCAAGAGCTCCTGTATATCTAACTTCTTATAGTCAGAAGAAATACTTCATTTTAATTGCTCAGAATAAAATGCAGCCAAACAACCAGACAAGTAAAAACGGTCTGGTGTGATACGATTAATTTCAAAAACGAAAATGATGTAATGCACGCGTTGCCTTGGCAGCGCGCGAGCTGCTCGGTCACACAAACAGTATCAATCTCCTCGGAGAAAGATAGCTGCAGCAGCGAGCTCTCATTCAGAGGGGGAAGAAACCGCAGCGCTGGCTTCCGAACCTCGAGAGAGAGCGCTAAATCTAGGGAACGCGGGTGGAGATAGGGAGAGACCGTCTCCAACCAGTCCGCCAGATCATGTGCGATCCCTGCGATCTCAATTGTCGCCATGCCTCAGCAGTAGCGGGACCGGAACCACAAGATCACAGGCACGGACACACTCCTCGGAGCGTACCCGGCGAGAGTGGAGCGTTTAACAGTGGGTAAAGCACAAGCAGCCCCCTCTCTTTTTTCCCGAGAGCTGACTGCACGAGCTCCGCTCCACAGTAAAGCTGCTCATTATTATATTAGGCATAATATGCTTGTGTAACTGATGCTTGTGCAACTGGTGAGCTCATCGACTCCCTCCATATCAACCTCCTCGGAGGAAGACAGGCGGAGCGTCGCGCCCTCTCCCCGGGGGAAGAACCGCAGCGCGGGCTTCCGATCCCCGAGAGCGGGATGGATCTGGTGGGTGAGGAAGAAGATAGGGACTCGCCCGTCTACTCTCGCCCAAATGCTTCTTTTTGGCTGAAGCTTGACATAAAGGAGCTTATAAGTGGACAAACAACACTAAATAAGACTCACAAACAGATAGCGACTGACACACACACACAGAGCGCTTGCTGAATGACAGAAAGCTGATGCCGGCTCCACCGCACGCGCTTTTATAGCTTCCTGGTCGCAACGTCACCCGCCCATGACGTCTCGCCCATCTATTGGACTGATTTTATATGTGATTCAGAGCATGGTCAC
>NW_015666547.1:59352-59841 GCF_001515625.1 Sinocyclocheilus rhinocerous
GACATTTAAAACTCTTTCAAACCAGGAGAAACTGCCGTATCTGTTAGGATAACACAAGAACTGCTGTGTGTTTGCTGCTCAATATGTGTCTGCCTGTCACCATAGAAGAGAAAACACTCAATCTGCCCTGATCTGATGTTTCCAGCACATGTAGATTATATTATACCATATTACTCTATTATATTATTTAGATGTATATTTTGCTTCTGTAAATCTGTCTAATCACTTTTCTTATTTTATTTTTTATCTCTAGTTTATATACTCGCATACATTAGTAATTCATTTTGCACTACGTTTAATACCTTTTATATATTATTATTATTACTATTATTATTATTCTTTTTCTTTCTGTTAATACATATGTGCACTATTTGTAAGCAGCCTAGCTGCAATTGCTATGGCAATACAAATGTATAGTTTTTGTCATGCCAATAAAGCACTCTTAAATTGAAATTGAAATTGAGAGAGAGAGAGAGAGAGAGAGAGAGA
>NW_015666547.1:61049-61907 GCF_001515625.1 Sinocyclocheilus rhinocerous
GAGAGAGAGAGAGAGAGAGAGAGAGAGAGGCGTGAGTCTGAATGCAGAGACATCAAAAAGTCTTTTGAAGGTGAATCTGAATCTCACTTTAGTCAATTAAAGCAAAAAGATGCTAAACGACGTCTGAGAATCACAGCTGATGTTTTGAGATGCATCTAGATGTTCTGTAAGCCATACACACATTCACAACCCCTGACTGTAATGTAAAGCTCAGCCATTACTCTTCATGATTAAACTCACTGTTCTCTGTAATAAGTCATCCAGCAGCGTTAAACAAGCATCGTCTGCTCACACCGGTCAGACTGACCAACAGTGGACTGAACGTCAGTGTGTGTGTGTGAGTGTGTGTGTGTGTGTGTGTACTTTACTTTTACGTTTAGAGATAAAATTGTAACCATGCAGCCGTCAGCTACAGTATCGCATCAGATAGTGTGCTGTGTAAACTACAGCGGCAGTACTTACTAGAGCCTGACCGATATGGGTTTTTTGGGGCCGATACCGATACTGATATTAGGGAGTAAAAAAAGGCAGATTCCGATATATCGGCCGATATTCATTGTGTATATTATAGTACAGTACCAGTCAAAAGTTTGGATACTTTCCCATTCGTGTGTCCAAACATTTGACTGGTACTATATATAGAATATAGTATATACATAAACAGAATATATATACACATAAACACATTTTTTGCAATGATCACTCAAATGTGGTGATTGAGTCTGACATCAGTGCACTCAACAGTAAAGTTGAAGTTTATTCAACTTTAATCCAATTCAATTCCATTCAACTTTATTCCATTGAAGTTTATTTCACTTCGGAACATTCATTCACGGATTTGCACTACTGTCTTCACAC
>NW_015666547.1:62558-64415 GCF_001515625.1 Sinocyclocheilus rhinocerous
CTGTCTAGACTCTGCCCCGGTACGAGTTGTGTCGAGCTATTCATTTGACTGTTTGTTTGATGAAAAAAAAGATTAAATGTAGTTGCAATAAATGCTTAAGAATCCATACAACTGCAGCAGTGGAGGACTATTATTCTGCTGCATGATACTGCAGAAGAACTGATGAAGGCACGGTTTGATCTTCGGCTGACCAATCAGCAGAAAGGGGCGTTTAATTCCCGCCCACGTGTAGAAATCGAATATTCAAGCTGTTTATTCATTTTTCCACCCATGACCGAAAAACGAAAATTTAAGCTGAATTTTCGTTTTTCGTTTTTTTGGAAAAAAACAAAAAAACGAAAAATGAGCCGTTTTCTAATTTTTCTACTTTCAATATTAAATCAAAAAACGAATGATCGAATAATACACGGATTGCCAAGGTAAGTCTGATTTCAATTTATTTTAACTTGATGTAGGCCTACTAAAATAACTAAAGATGTAACGAATAGTCCACTGAAGGCGAGTTGAAGTGAGAACCCATGTGCAGTTTATTCACAAACGTGATCCAAAATCCAAACATAATCCAAACAGAGACTTGACTTGAACAGACTTGACTTGGCACAAAACAAACTAGACTCACCAACAGCAGGTTACATAATCAATACAAGACGAGAGACAATGGCAACATGATGGCTACTTATAGCAAACAATACAGGTCACATGACAAGAACCAACCAATGAGAGACAGGACACATGACTAAGACTACCAATCAGAACATGACACAATGAACAAGAGAACCAATGGCATGAATACATGAGGGCAAGGGAAGCATGACACAAACAGGGACCATGACTAAACTCCAAAATAAAAGACATGAAAACATGAACATGAAACCAAACCCAAAACAGGCGTGACAGATCCCCCCCTCTATGGGCGGCTCACCCTCTAAATGTAACACCCACCCCAACCCAAAGAAAACTCAAAAAGTCCAGGAGGGTGGTGGAGCGGAGGCGGAACAGGGGGAGGGATGGAGGGCCAGGCCCATGCAGGGGAACAGGTTCAGAATCATGGCCTGGACCATGAGGCAGTGGGCAAGACCATGGGCCATGGAGCAATGGTGGGCCTGGACCGTGAGGCAATGGTAGAACTAGGCTGTGGAGCAGTGGCGGGCCTCAGGCATGGAGCAAAGGTGGGCCTGGGCCATGGGGAAGAGGCGGGCCTGGGCCGTGGAGCCTTGGAGGACCTGGACCGTGGAGCAGAGGCAGACAATGGAGCAGAGACCACCAGGTCAGATCCAGAGGAGCATAGGGCCATGGCGGAGCTGACAGAGAAGGGAGCCATGGCGGAGCAGGCAGAGCAGGGAGCCATGGCGGAGCAGGCAGAGCAGGCAGCCCTGACAGGGCAGACAGTGAGTTCGTGAACGGCCTTCATGGCCGTGACAAGACAGTCTGTGAGTTCTTGAACAGCCTCTGTGACCGTGACAGGGCAGGCAGTGAGTTCAGGAAGGACAGCAGAGAGTGGCATGACCTTTAAGACGGTTGGGCTTGAGAGCACTGATGATATGGGGATGTCCACAGCTCGCACCGACATCAGAGGTGGGTCCTTCACACTAGCTATCAGTCTTTTCAGTCTTGGCCCAAGCTCTGCGTCCGACTCAGGCATGGCGGCCATCTTGGCCGGGGACTCAGGCGTGGCGGCCATCTTGGCCGGGGACTCAGGCGTGGCGGCCATCTTGGCCGGGGACTCAGGCGTGGCGGCCATCTTGGCCGGGGACTCAGGCGTGGCGGCCATCTTGGCCGGGGACTCAGGCGTGGCGGCCATCTTGGCCGGGGACTCAGGCGTGGTGGCCATCTTGGCCGGGGACTCAGGCTTAACGT
>NW_015666547.1:64806-71146 GCF_001515625.1 Sinocyclocheilus rhinocerous
AATGAAGAGGTATCATATCGATCACAAGTGCAGTATGGAGTACCTCAAGGCTCAGTACTAGGGCCGTTACTTTTCACGCTTTACATGTTACCCTTGGGAGATATCATCAGGAAACATGGTGTTAGCTTTCACTGCTATGCTGATGATACTCAGCTCTATATTTCTTCCCGGCCCGGCGAAACATACCAATTTGAAAATCTAACGGAATGCATAGTTGATATAAAAAACTGGATGATGAGTAATTTCTCATTAGTTCGGTTCTGACAACACTGCACTGGCTCCCTATTAATGCATGTTAACCAGGAGTCACTCTCATTTATAATCACGGCATCGTCTGATAAAATCAACATGCATCTACACTAAAGAGCAGCTATGCGGTTGTTTTTGGCTATATTACTTTTTTGTCTCATGCAGCGCACTGCCCCCCTTTCAAACAGTGTCGCGTTCCCAACGTTGTTTAAGTGACATACACTGGTATTGCGGTATTTTAAAAATTCATATCATAACAAAAATAAACACCGTATTCGGTATGAACCGGTATACCGCCCAGCACTAGTTCACTGCACGACTCTCAGCGTCACACTCCAGAGTTATTATTAAAGGCTGGAATACACAACTGGCCATCATACACTGAACGACTGAGGATCACACACCACCAGACTTTAAAGTTGTTTCTATTACAACAAACTCACGCAGAAATGTGCACCAAATGACACGTGACAAATGAAAACAATATGTTTTCTTAAGTCAGCTCAAAATATCAAACATGTTTGATATCCTCTGACTGGATGAAATCATACACTATGGCCATCATATACTATGCAATTTTCTGTGAAATCTGTCAAATCAAATCTGCAGACTGGCTCAACTTTCGGCAACTAGTGTCGACTTCTCCAGAATGTAGTCGGAAAATCGGGGCAAAAAATCATGTTGTGTATTCCAGCTTTAACTAAAACTAAAACCATAACAAAACATGATCATTACTCTAAATAAAATAAAATATATCTACAGAAACTATAAGAGTAAATCAATAATACTAAAATAAACAATAATACTAAAATCAACACTTTTAAGCTATTCATTCATGTATTTCTGGAAAATAATTCACACTGGGTCAAAATGGCTTTGTTGAGAGAAAACAAAGCTGCATGGGTGTATAAGTCACATTTATTATTTCATTCAGTAATTAATGTCGGTAAATAAAACAAAATGATTCTGAACATTATAAAAATCATAAACACGTAGGCTATTTCAGTTCCTCTCACTCCACAACAAATCCTTTCCATTTAACCATATTCAGAACAGAGCAGGAATGAAAAATATAAAACAAACATTAATTATAGTGGCATTCATTATAGAAACAACATTTATTATAAACGACAAGCCAAAACAAATTTATTTAAAGCCAAACTGAAACTAGCGGTGTGTGTGAAATGTGTTATACAGGTAAACATGCTCACGTTCCTCTCTCATTCAACGCCAATAAATGTGTGTGTGTGTGTGTGTTATATCAGACACAGCACATTTCAGATGATAAAAAAACAACTTATATTCTAGAAAAAAAAGCAAAGCCTCTCTGGGTTGGTTAGCATCAGCAGTGTGTTCGTTCTCTCTCTCTGTATCTCAGATGGATGTGTGTTTCTCAGTTGGCGATTGAAATGTGACATGCTGCAGCAGCTGCTCTGATGTTTTATAAATGCATCTGATCCGCCGTGTGAACGTTAGCTAACACACACTCAGAAAACACACCGAACACTGATGTGAGAAAGATGAAGAGATGAAAGCCGCCTGACCTCTGACCTGATGATGCCACGCCCACTTAGGGCTGGCCGATAAACGATATCATATCGAATCGCGATAATATTTATGTTGATAATGATGACAAGCTCTGGACATTTTTACTTGATATGGATTAATCTAATAGCCAATCACACAGCAGAAATAAACAAAGTACACGCCCATTTCCTCGACACAAGGAGGAAAAAATATGTGGATGCCGCGACGAAAGTAAAAGCGACAGGAAAACTAACCTCGAGTTATCATCCAAAGATGACGAAACTCTTGATAAAAATGTAGCACGAATTCAGTTATATAGGCTACTTATTTGAACTGCGCCACAAGGAGCGTTTATCCGCATGGCTCAAAGTCCAAACGGCAGCGCAGCGCAAGCTTACTAGAGAAGATGCATTTACTTTACTTACTTTTTTGCATTATTGACACAATGTTTTCCTAATTAATGCTGTACAGTTGCTTTGACACAATCTGTTTTGTTAAAAGCACTATATAAATAAAGGTGACTTGACTTGATCACCTCGGTCACGCGACCACTAAACAGCAATGTGAGATCCACTGAGAAGCGCTTGAATTCAGCGAAGAACACATTCCTAATGCAATATAATTACAGTATTTCTTTGTGATTAAGCTATAGCATTTGTGCATTTATACTAAATGCATGGTTTAACTGTGGTTATCATGATCTAAATGTATGCTACTATGAAAGACCAATGGTTAATTGTAATGAAACTCAAACAGTCAGAATATTAAAATGTTGCCATAAAAAGAGGTTGTTACATTTTTTACATGTTACTATTTTTGTTAATGAACATAAAGTTGCATCTGCATTCTAACTCAAGCTACTAGCCTACTACTGTCAACTGTCATATTATTAATATTGCAGCCTGCACTTCAAATTGTGCCAAAGATATGTGCCATCAAAGTCAGGCAACACAAACCTGTTAAATATATTTGAAGCAATATCACCCATTAGCACATGAAGGAACAAAGAAGATTTTCTATTAAGATATTTATTTTATTAAGGAAAAATGACTGGAAAAGTGTAAAGAATTCAAAAACGTGAAGTGTCTGTCATGTTCTGACAATAAAGAGTAGTTTAATGTCAATTAATGTTCTGGTTTCTACAACTTTCACTTAGGAGCAAAAATATGCCTTTAAATTTGAAAGAAATAAAGATTTGACATTTATCGTGATAATTATCGATATCGACTGATATGAACATTTTTATTGTGATACATTTTTTGGCCATATCGCCCAGCCCTACGCCCCCTCCACATAGAAATCATCACAGCCAGGAACATGTTTGTATGTGAGAGAGAGAGAGAGTGTGTGTGTGTGTGTGTGTGTGAGTGTGAGTGTGCTTGTGTGTGTGTGTGTGAGAGAGTGTGTGTCCTTCATTTGTCCTTCTGTTCGGAGTGTTGTTCTCTCTGTTGATCTGTGTAAACAGAGATAAATCAGTCTGTTCTCTCTCTCTCTCTCACTCACGCACACGCACACACACGTACACACACACACACACACACACACACACACACACTCACACACACACACACAATGGTTTGTTTATCTATGTAAATGAGTTGATTATAAGGACTCCAGACCAACACAAACACTACAGATTTCATCTCAAGCTTCAGCTTCAACACACATGCATGTGATTTTCATGCTTCAGGGTTATTATAGTCATCTAAAACTAAAAATAAAACCATAAAAATTGTTAGTTGAGAAAATAAATGTTGACTGAAATAAAAAATATAATTTAAATGAAAAATACATTTAAAGTCATTTTATTCTAGCTAGTTACTAAGGCAACATTTCTTATTTTCATTTAGTAAAAAAAAAAAAAAACACTAATAAAAATGACAAAAAACTATACAATTAATAAAACTGAAAATACAAAAATAAAAACTAATTCAAAATATTAAAAATCAACAGTATCTCAGTGACACTGTAATATCACAGTCACGTGTCTCTCGCATTCACTGAAACAATCTGTATTTGATTCTGTTGAAGAACTTTATTATTCTCTGTCGTCTGATCCTTCATCTTTTAATTAAAGTTCTCAATGCTGTAAGCTAATGATAGATGACTTTAATTAGATTATAATTAACTGCTGAGTTTCATCTGAACAAATACCACCACAGGGAGAAGAGCTGGAGACAGAGACAGACAGAAAGAGAGACAGAAAGAAAGAAAGAGAGAGAGAGAGAGAGAGAGAGAGAGAGAGATTTAAAGGGATAGTTCAACTTCAGTTGCTGGACATTCACATCACATTCCCAAACCCTGATCTACTGCATTTTGTCAAAATGTCCTATAGTAGAGAATGAGTGGAACTGTTCCTCAGGGGATCTATAGCACACTATCTGATGCGATGCTGTGGCTGACGGCTGCATGATTACAATTTTATCTCTAATAGTATTGATCTTGGAAGTAAAGAAGTTTATAAAGTCATTACTGCTGTGCTGCTGGGAAATGTCAACACTTGTTGATGCTTTATTTTTCGTAAATTTTCCCACTGTATTAAATAAATGCCTGGGGTTGTGTTTGTTTTCTTCTAAGAGAGACAAGAACGTAAGCAGATCTAGCAGTTTTTAAGACTTTCTATAAGTAGAAGTACTTTCCCTCCATGCAATATGAAATACCTCTAGTTTTGTTTTCTTCCAGCTGCGCTCCATTCTCCGGGCTGCTCTCTTCAGGGCGTGAGTGTGCTCGTTATACCACGGTGTCAAACTGTTTTCCATAATCTTCTTTAAGTGTAAAGGAGCGACTGTATCTAAAGTGCTAGAAGTGCATAAATCCATCATAAAAAGTGCTCCATGCGGGTTAATAAAGGCCTTCTCAAGCGAATCGAAGCTTATGCTACACCTACATCCGACGTCATCCACTAGAACGCCACTCTCTCGTGAACGCGCATACGACAGTTAGCAGAAGCTAGAGATTACAGGCTGTAAAGTTTTAAATATGGATATTTTTCTAACACAAATGCATCACTTTGGTTCAGAAGGCCTTTATTAACCCCTGGAGCCGTGTGGAGCACTTTTTATGATGGATGAATGCAATTTTGGGCTTCAAAATATGGACCTCCATTCACTGCCATTATAAAGCTGGAAGTGCCAGGACATTATTTAATATAACTCCAATTGGATTCATCTGAAAGAAGAAAGTCATACACACCTCGGATGGCTTGAGGGTGAGTAAATCAAAAAAAAAATTCATTTTTGGGTGAACTATCCCTTTAAGTGCAAGATGTGCTGTCATACATAACATTTTAATGAGAACAGGATTGTAAATTCTCTGTGCTTTAGTTGCCCGTTGTCAGCGCTCTGTTAAAGAAAGGGCGCATCCACAACGAGTTACACATCAGACTAGCGCGGTCACGTTCACGTGCGCATTCGCGTCCTTGCAGAAATGTTCACCATCCCACACTGCATACTGCTGTCAGAAACAGGCTGAATTCAGAGCAGCACACTAGCATGCTACGTCTGCAGTATTTTTATGTAGGGCTGCGTTCCACTTTGTTTTTTATGCCCTTCCCTCACTAACTTCCCTCAGTCTCGTTCACTCAGATGTACGTCATTGAGAAACAGTAAAGTGTCGTGTGCTCTCCTGAATGAGTGTGTAGTATGCAGTGTGCAGGGTGTTCATTCTGAACTGATCAGTGTCTCTCAGCCTCACTCATCAGCCAATAGGAGAGGAGAAGAGCTGCACATGTCCAAACTCAAAGCTGCTCTCACTCACAGCAGCCAGTTAAAGCGGCATGTTTGATTGGTTCTGTGGTGTGACAGTGAGGGAGACACTCTGAGATCCAAGATGGCTGACAGCTGCGTGCAGTTTCACTGCTGTAACATCTGCAGCACAGAAACTGAGTAATTGGGCTCTGCTGAGGTTTACAGCCAATCAATCCAGAACCGTTTGTTCTGTAGACACTCACACAAACACACTCTTTCATTTCCAGAAATATAAAACACATCAAACTCAACTGTGAGGGGAATCACATGTGATTTTTGTTGATATATATATATATTGTTTTCCAGTCTGAATAACGGCTCTCTCGTCACGTCTGTCGCAGATACACTGACCTTCCTATCAGACCGCAGCGACAGCAGATCACTTAACCAGACCTGCATTAACTGAGACTCTTTTATTTAAATCAGCATCTACTGTAGTAACATCCATTCAACAAGAACTATCATCATCTACAAGAAAACAGTTTAAAATCATTTCATTAAATACATAATTAAGAATTGAAACAATAGAGACCAGCGTTTCTTAAACTGCCCATCAGTAAAGTACTAGTTTATTAACACTAAACCCAACATATTTTCCTTTGACTTAATATTATTGGAAACCATTCAATATCAAATATCATTCTTAAAGTCATTTTAATAATCATAAATAATTACATATAAAGTGAATATATGAAAATTTATATATTTTCATATATATATATATCATATAATGTTGTATATAATAAATATACATAAACAGTCACTTCAATAATAATAATAACAACAGTTTCTAAATCACTGATATATCAATTTGAATT